>NW_006408707.1:2033551-2038444 GCF_000296735.1 Chrysochloris asiatica
CGGCACACAACAACAACAATATATGTGTATATACAGTATATGTTTGTGTTTATATGTGTTTATGCTCTTAAGTTTAAAGAAGTCATTTTAAAAATCAAGGGCATTTTTTTCTTTTGCTTTTTTTTTTTACAGAAAAGTTAAAGCAAGCCAATCATAATTGCATACCTTTGCTATAGTTTCCTGCCAATGTAAAAAGGACAGTAATCACTTTCAAATCAATTTTCAAGACTCCCTGATTCTCAAAGACACATCCCAACCAAAGAATCTAATTTAGGCCAACTTTCCATCTTCAGTAAGAAAATACATATTTAAGTAATACATAATACCAGTTTAAAAAATTTAAACAGCACCTTTTGTATACCAAATATAGAAGCAAATGACATTATTTTGTTAATCTACTGACCATTCTTAGAGTAGTATCCATGAAAGCTCCTTAGAACAGCTCATTTCCCAGACTACCTGACTTGAAACCCACGTTCTTGGAACATTGGTTTTATTTTCAGGCATGAGAGTACTATGTTTTAGGCCAACACATTTAAGACAACTTCGTGCATTTTACAGAGTACGTTAAAGTATGCGATCAAACTTGTGTAAATAGGGCAGTAGTTCAAAATACATTGCTATACTGTTGTAGGAAATAGAATCCATAACAAGAGATTGCAGCTCTTGAGACCACCTGATACTGTGCAGTGCAGTCAGAGCAATGGCTGAGGTCCCTATTTTCTCTCCCATCTACAAGGTCTTAGCAGCTACATTTCAGATCTAATCATAATTAGAGCTCATCTGGAAAATCGTTTTAGCAAAAGAATAAAAAGAAAATGAAATCTCTTTAAAAACGTAAAGAAAATGAGAAAACAGCTTTTTAAGCTGAGAGTATGTATGTTATCTCAAAACTAAAAACAACTCTGGTGAAGTTAGCCTGCTTCAATAACAGAACTTTTCAATAATAATTTAAAATTATTTTAGAGGTAATAATTTAAAAGTACCACAGTATGATATCTGCATATTCTGTCATATTAGTCAATATTTGACATTTTTAAATTAAGAAAAATAAGCCAATTGATGAAAAATTATCATTTAATGTATTGGATAGCAATCAAAAATGATTTTTAACTAGCATTTTTCCCTTTGAAATCTTCAGTGCCATATATGTAGTTTAATGTGCCATTTTTGAGAGAGCATTTCTGTTCAAAATTCCCATTTTAATCCTTGTTAATCTACAATGAAAACACTTATCTTCCCAAAGCTAGGATTTGTCATGGAAAGAAAAGAAGCAAAGCAAATGGGAGTCTGTTGTGGAGAGAAGACTTTTAGATAGCATGAAAGAATACAGGTTTTTCGGCTTTGCATATCGCACTGGTGGTGTCAAAAGACAGGTAATAAACACTCCTTGAGCCTGGCTTACAAGGTAGCAAAACAATAACCCTTGTGTACAGGAGTACCCACAACTCTCAACTCACCTCAAAACTGCTTCCTTTATTATAATTAATATATCCAGCTGGTGGAATGTGAGTTCACATCCTTTCCTCCTCCTCCCAATCCAGGCCCCACTTCTTTTTAAGATTCTGAAATGAAAATAAATGTAAATGTCATGGTCAAGATCAAACAGTTAGGGAGAGATAGTTCCTGGAATAAACCACAGACGTTTAACTCTTAATGCTGCCCTTCTTTCTGCCTCATACTTTGTAAAAAATAAGGACCAAATCAAGAAAATAGAATTGTATGCATTTTACTGACTACATTTCACGCCAATTTAGGAAATCCTAGTATTGTGTAAAGTTTATTTGTTGTTGTTAGAAGCCATCTAGTTGTTGCCCACTTCTGGCAACCCCTACAAACAACAGAACAAAACATTGTCTGGCACTACGTCAAATCCTATCAGCTGTTGCCATATTGAACTGTATCACTCCGTCTTATTGAGGGTTCCCTCAAATAATTACAACGACGAGAGAAATTAGATTGTCCATATCTAAAGTTCTATTTGGCTTGATAAAAGGATATTTGAGATGTGCCCATTAATGCACATCATTTTAGACCTAATCTAAATAATGGTGTATGTTTGCAAAATAAAAATTAACCAACTGAATCAAAATAAAAAATAAGTGAATGAAATGTAGTTGTGATGCACATATGCAGACTGTGTGTGCAGTAATCAATGCATTCTCTCAGGAGGCAAATTTTGAGCAGACTATAAAATTCAAATAGAATGGCAATATAGATAGAGCCCTTGAGGTCACCTTTTAGCTTACTAACTGATTGAGTCACAAAATAATATCATCCCAAAGTACTGTTCTTAAAAAATTTATCTGTATGAACCATAATGATCAACAATTGTTTTACACAGAGCTGAAACTAGATTAATGTAAAGGAAACAGCTAAACTGGAAATACTGGGCATGTTCATACATTGTGAAGATAATTAATGTCATTAAATAATGTGTATAGAAATTGTTGCTTGGGACCCTGAACCACTGAAAACCCTATAAAATACTATTTAAAAGAACAAGAAAAAAAGGAATGGCAATATTCCTGGTTCCAACTCATTCTTTACCTATTGAACCTATTTGGTGCCCCGGTAATGGTAATCCAAGTAGTAGCAGGCAGCCTTTTACAAGGCACTTTAATGTAGATTAAGGAGCCCTGAGGGTCCTGGTGTGGAGGAGCAGGATCAGCACTGGAGTGCTGACTTCAAGCACTGCAGTTCAAATGGCCCAGCGACTCCTCAGTATCTCTATACAGTGTCACTATGAGTAGGAACCATGAGGTAAGCATTGGGAAAAAAGGTTGGCAGTTTGAACCCTCCAGCTGCTCTGCAGATGAAGGATGAGACAATCTGCCTCCATAAAGATTTACAACCTTGGAAACCCCACGGAGCAGTGTCCTGGTGTGACACTGCGGGTTAATGCACTGGACTGACCTGTTGGTTTGAACCGCAAGGTCTAGCAGTTCAAAGGGGATCACTGAGTCAGAACTGACTCGGTGGCACTTTAACAACAACATGGTTTCACCATGAGTCAAAATCGATTTGACTCCAGTGGGATTGTTTTAATGTAGATTATAGTATGTGTGGTGCTGTGGACTGATGTGCCAGACTGCAAAGCCATTCGAACTGCAAGGTCGGAGGTTCAAGCTTACCAGCTACTCCTCAGAAACCCTATACAGGGTCTCTATAGGTCAGAACCAACTCAATGGCACTTAACAACAACAACAACAACAACAACAACAACAACACAGTATGTCCTGGAGTCCTGGTGTGGTGCTTGTGGGCTAATGCGCTGGACTGCAAAGTTGGTTTGAACCTTAGCAGTTCAAGCTCACCAGCTGCTCCTTGGAAAGGGTCGCTATGGGTCAGAACCAACTTGATGGCACTTAACAACAACAACAACATGGTATGTCCTCAGAATAAATCAGTAAATGTAATGTTATTCCATACATCAAATAAGAAAACAGATATTTTCAAAATAATATGGCCATTGTCATATAGCTGGACCTCAAACTTATATCTCATGATTCTCCATTGCTCCATCTTCCTGTCTTGTAATACTATTTTGTTTTCCCTTATATCCTACTTATATCTCCATTGTATCTTTCATAATAACCATGACCTTATGCTCAGTTCTTCGAATCCCTGGTTTATATATAACCACAATTAACACTGAACTTGACATCCTGCACTTTCCCTAGCAGGCTCTTTGCTTTTGGCAGTGGTAGATTTTTTCAGAATGACAAGTAATTTGAATTTTAAGCAGTGTTTTAGAGATAGTTTATATTTTTCATCTGTTATTTTTTCCAGGTTCTTTAAAAATTTATTTCTACAGGCATCTTTTGTTTTGAAACAAGTTATGTTCAATTATAATTTCATAAGATTATCTTTGATTCTTAAAAGTCTTTGCACTGTATGTTAAAGGGGGGAAAAAAGGTATGACTGTTTTTGTTCAGTGATTTGAGGTACAATTATGCTTCTTAAACAAACCAAATTTGTTTTATTAAATATATTTCGGGTTAGGAGGTCAGTAGACAACAGTCAGCACTTTATTCCAAACCATTTAATGGAATTGTATAAAATAAATGGAGTAGTAAAGATCACTTCCCTATTCTTTACAGTAATTCCACCTGCTGCTAGCCACATGGAGGTCATTAAAATATCCAACTTCATTGTACTTATGGAAAGTTTTAACACAAACATGTTCCTTAAATGTGTAACTATTCAGAAGATATATTATACCAATGAGGATATTCTATTAAATGTCTCATAAAGTCTATCATAAAATGAACTTTCCATTCACATAAAAATCCATTCAGTGACAATGTACTAATGCCCCGGAGTCCTTGTGTGGTGCTGTAGGATAAGCACAGGACTGCTAACCACAAATTACCTGCAAGGTCAGCAGTTCAAACCCACCAGCTACTCCTCAGAAACCCTATACAGGATCACTATAAGTTGGAACTGACTTGATGACACTTAACGACAACAACAACAACATGAGATTCCAGATAATGTGTGAAGTGTCAAAGGAGACATAAAAAGAGCTAGATAAAGTAAACAGAGTCAGTGAGTGTGCCTCTTATCCAAAAGCATCTAAATAACCTTCAGAGCTTTTCAACAATGGACATTCCTAGATCTCACCCCAGGTATTCTGCATTGGAATCCAGGAATCTGCACTTTTAATAATTTGCCCAGTGATTGTAAGGTTCATTAATTTATGAGGCACCTGTATATCAAGGAAGGCAGACACAAGATGAAATAAATATAATTTCAAATAGAAATGCCAATGTTAAATACCTTATTTAAATGTATGTTTCTAATGAAGATAAAGCCAAATACTATAATAAAATATGCAAAGATTTAGAGTTAGAAAACCAAAAGGGAAGAACACGGTCGGTATTTCTCAAG
>NW_006408707.1:2040179-2052885 GCF_000296735.1 Chrysochloris asiatica
GGACTTATATGTGGTGAGTACATGGATCAATATGTCTCTGGAAGGCTTTTAAATTTTAACAGAAATTAAACATTTTACTAGAAATTCTACTTCAAATTAGAAATATCAGAATGAAATGATTGAATTAAGTTGTTTTCAAGGAATAGAAATAAGTCTGCCATGAAATAAAGTACAAACATAAATGGCTAAATAATTCAATTGCAAATTGTTATTTTTTTTAAATCTCTTTAATATGAAAAGCAATGAAAAAGTTAAGGAGGTCTTACCTTCTTGCACATTTCATACCAATTGTAACATTTAGATTCTGGAAACTAGAATGGAAATACTGAAAGTGTTCATGCATTGTAAAGAATGTAACCAGTGCCACCGAACAATTTGTATAAAGATTGTTGAATCGGACATTGAACTACAGTGTAGTCTGTTAAAGTATGCAATTGGCAGAATCTCAAAAACTTGGGTTTTACTGCCCTGCCTACTTCAGCTAGCTGCTTAGTTCAACCAAAAGTGGTAGTTCATATTGATCACAAAGGCTGTCTACATAGCCCTAAAAGGAAAACTTATTTATTTACTCAGTATTATTCAAAGGTAAGTAGAATTAAATTCCAAAAGATGCTTGAATAGACAGTAGAAAATGTCATTGTAGAAAATATCGATAAGCTAGTGTAAATAAAACTTTTCCAAAACATAGATGTAGCTTTCCAGTATTTATTAATAAAGTACTAATTCTTATAAATCAGTCACTTTTCATGTCATCACCATGCATGTAGTAATAATTTGTTCTGTAGGCCATAATTACATATAAATAGATTACACAGCTAACTAAAATATAAAAGAACTACAGGATACTGCTTTCTTTCCTAGTCATCTCACTTTTGTCCTCTGCACTCAGTCATTTAACAAATATATATTGAGTATTTGCATGGTGCCAGGCACTGTCCTAGGCATTGGGAAGCAGCCTAGAAGAATCAGGCACACACTTCTAACACCTGGGACTTTTATACTTGTTGGAGACAGCCTATAAAGACATAAATCAAGTAAAAAAAAATAGTACTTAGGGAATTTACACAGTTCTGTGACAGAAAAGAACAGATGGGAGCCCATCTTTAGATGGTACAGAGTTGGGCAGCGTTTCATTCTGCTATACATAAAGTCGCCAACAATAACATCAGAGAAGACTTCTCTTAGAAGGAAATATTTGCTCCAAGACCCGAAATATGAGAAGGAAACAGCCACAGAAAGAGCTAGGTAAAGAAATAAAAGAAGCTTTAGGTGAGTTGAAGGAACTGATGGAAGACCAACACAACCCAGGTGACAGGGAGAATACACACACAGAAAATGAATAGATGGACTGAGCCATGACTCATATTGTTGTTGTTGTAAGTGCCATTGAGTCGATTCTGACCCATAGCGACCCTGTATAGGGTTTCCAAGGAGAAGCTGGTGAGCTTGAACCACCAACCTTGTAGTTCAAACGACTTTGCAGGCTGACGCATTAGCCCACATAAGCCATGGTAGTACTTTTGACTTTTCTCTTAGATGCAATGAGAAGCCATTGAGTATATTAGGCAGAGGAGCAGAGTGGTTGGAATTACTATTTAAATTTTTTATTTTGGCTGCAGTGTAAGAATGGGTGGAAACCAGTTAGGGGACTGTTGTTTTGGTTTGAGGAGAGATCATTGTGTCCTGTACTAGGGTGTGACCATGGCAATGGACAAAAGTTAATGGATTCAAATTTTATTTGAAGGGAGAAAAAAACTCAACTTTTCTGATGGATGAGACTTTACACTCATAATTTATGTAAAATTGTAAGTATTATTGTGAGGCAAAATATATGTAAACCCTGACTTTTTGGGAATAGAAGTATAGAGATATAGGGCATAAAAACTTTACAACAGCTATCTTTGATCCCTTCTCCCACCACCCTGGGCTCTGTCTTCTTTGGAGTGGTCATCACAGAACCATTTTGCCTTTGGATACAGAGGGTAACAGATGGAGCGAGTCACTCTTCTAATAGCTTTCTCTCTAACGCTCCCCACCAAGATCTAGGAGCAGTATGGGACCTATAATATAGAATACTGAGAATGTTCATGCATTGAGAAGAATGTAACCATTGTCAATAAACAATTTGTGTAGAGATTGTTGAATAAGGCCTTGCAGTCTAGTCTGTTCAAGTGTGCAAATGGCAGAATCTTGAAAACTTTCATTTTTACTGTCCTGTCTAGTTCAGCCAGCTGCTTAGTTCAACCAAATGTAGTCATTTATACTGGCTACAAAGGCTGTCTACATAGCGTTAAGGAAAACTTTCCATAATGGTTGTTGTTTGCCACTGAATTTGCTCTAACTCATACTGGCTCTGTTTAGAGTTTTTGAGAGTGACTGGTGGGTTTGAACTGCCAACATTGTAGTTACAAGCCCAGTGCTTATCCTATAGCACCAGACCAGGGCTCTACAAAAAGGTAAACAGAACTAAATTGCAAAAGATAGGAGGGGGCTTCAAAAAATTGGTACAAAATTTCCATTGTTTTTTAATTCAATTTTTCCAAGAAGTTCTTGACAATATATTGTCTAATACAAGTAAGAGACCAACAATCAGCAAAAGTTTTTTGGCAACAGTATGTCTCATAGATGGCACTTAACAACAACTTTAAAAAATGTATATAAAGTATCTATTTTCAATAAATCAACATGTTAGATTGAGAGTAAAACTCAGGAAAATTGGCTGAAGCTTTTAGACATGCTAACTATCCAAGCAATTTTCCATAGGAGGAAGTATATTCCTTAATGATATTTATTTTAAATGTTGTTGCTACCACTGCAAGCATATACCCCATCATAGTTATGCATTGTCTTTATAATAATTTAATATGTTTTCTTACTAAGTAGGAGTAAAAGTAATTTTAGAGCATTTAGGTTAATTAAGCAGATTTAATAACGTCAAACAAATGTGGCTCCTTTTAAGTAATGAGGCTAGAGCATCAGGAAAAAATCGGAAACCACGAAATAATTAGATTTGGGCTTTCAAATGCACTAGGTTTCAGATCCTCCAGCCCGCCCCCAAGGAAATGAAAGGACAAGCTATTTAAAAATGAATTTTTCTCTGAAGACTTTCCCTATTGTGTCTGTTTAGTCTTCACAGTTTTCAACATTGACAGTGAGTTTCTTTTCACTATCAATATGGCAAGTTGCTTTGAGGTAGAGAGAGATTTCACCTTTCATTACCTTGTGTTATTTCCCCTCTACTGAACTATGTAAAGAAAGGTAAATGGTAAAATGGCAGTGCATGAGACGAGAACCTTAGACTATTCACTCCTGTATAAGAAATTGTTTTCTTTTTCCTGGTCAGTTTATGTTTGAAAACAATTCTGCTTTGGCAAGGAATTCTTCTTCCAGAGAGGTAGTTAGGAAATACATAACTTTGGTTTTAAGAGCACATATTTTATGAACATCTGTGTGCACATACAGTGATGATTTTATAATTATAGGCAGGTCCACAAGCTACATAACAGATGAAAGAACCTTAGTGGGAAGTTTGGGAATGCATACCTTTTGCTCTGCTCGTAGAATAATAGATATACTAGGTATTAATCTTGTTAGCTCCAAATACTTTTCACTTCACACTCTGCTCTTTCCAAAAAATAAAATTTTGAAGCTATTGAGCTGTGGCTTAAATGTGTAAATTATGTGCCTTTCTAAAAGCCTTAAAGCTGAACATAAAAGATCATTTCGAAGCAGTAGTGTTGAGTTTCTGTGTGTAAAATTAAAATGTAATGTTATTTCAAGTTACAACGTAGACTCTTCAAAAGGAGTATCTATTGACTACTTTTGGTTGTCATCATTGCTGTTGTTTTTTTTTTTTTTAACATAAGTAGCTTTTTGTTCATTGAGTAGGATCTTTTAACCAAACTCTTAAGTTAAATAAAAGGTTAAAAGAATAAATACTTCACAACTAAGGGTGCAATGAATTGCTTCTGCAAATTTATTACTTTGCAAAGCTTTGCTGTTGTTGTTCTTAGGCGATGTTGAGTCAGTTCCAAATCATAGAGACTTTATACATAACAGAACAAAACACTGACTGGCCCTGTGCTAGCCTCACAATCATTTTTACGCTTCAGCCTGGTGCTCCTGCCACTGTGCCAATTCATTGCATTGATCTTCCACTTTACCAAGCATCATGTGTTTCTCCAGGGACTGGTCCCTCCTAATAATATGTCCAAAGTATGAGACACAAAGTCTCGCCATCCTGGCTTTTAAGGAACATTCTGGATGTACTGCTTCCAACAAAGATTTGTTTGTTCTTTTGGCAGTCCATGGTACTTTCAGTATTCTTCTCCAATACCATAACTCAAATGCATCAATTCTTCTATCGTCTTCCTTATTCATTGTCCAATTTCACATGCATATGAAGCTACTAAAATATCTAAATGCCAGTATGGTTTGTCATGTTGTTGTTAGTGCTGTGGAGTCAATTCCGACTCATAGCAACCATGTATCGGACTTTACATTCTGTAAATCGTTTCAGGAGCAGAGAGCCTCATCTTTCTCCCTCTGAGTGGCTGGTGGGCTCTAGCTGCCGCCAACCTTGTGGTTCACAGTCCAGTGATTATTGTGTGGAGCCACTGTGCTTCCCGATGTCAGTCAAAAGGGTTATTGCAAAAATGGAAGGAAAAAACAAACAAAATAAGGTGTGACCTCCTTGGTTCTTGTTCATTAACTTCTTGAAACACATTGGAATATAATTTAGCATGTAACAAGAAAAAGAATTATATCGGGGGATTTTTTTCTTAGGAAGAATATTTCTCTGAAATAAAAAAAATCATGTTCTAAGTTTTGTTGGTGAAAATGAATCTTTGTAATAGATAATATTATGTCCAGTTTTATTTAACAAAAAAACATTTAACTGTTCACAGTTAAAGTCTTAATGAGCTTGTTAACTGGGGTAATTATTTCCTTTTCATTTTGATCTTTTTATTTGGCTCATTATCTTTTATATAAAAGAAAGTGATTTTCTTAAGGATTGGGCAGATAGACTGTTCAAGAATCAAAGACTTTAAACCCTCCAAAGAGTCTTCTTAAGTATTCACCACTTCCTCCACAAAATCCACTTCTTCGGTAAAGTAACTCTGGACTAGGAGCTGACATTGAATTTTCTCTCCTATGGCTAATTGCTTACAACATTACTTTCACTGTGGTTCTCAGCCATTACCTAACGAATTCTATTATGTAATGTAGTTACAGTTCCTATTATTAGAAGTTGTCTATTATTTATAACATGTCATTCTGTCATGGCTAGTTTACCAAAATAGATTAACCTTAAATGTTTTAAATATTTGAAGAGAAATTGATTTAGAATGTATTTTCTATTTAGTGCTTTAAAAAAAAAAAAAGTCATAGGTTGGAAATGGATAGTGGTGAATGTTGCCCGATATGGTGAATGTAATTAATGTCACTAAATTGTTTGCAAACAAAAAGGTGGCTAAAAATGGGAAATAGTTTGTTATATTTATTTCACCATAATATTTTTTTAAACGTGTACTTTAGAGACACTGTTTTAATAACCACCAAGACTTGTTACATATTTGATTTTAAATTTAGGGTTTGAGATTTTGTTTTAATTTTGCTAACTAATTTGTACAATATTTAGTTGTTTTTAGGTACACCCATTATTGTTTTATTTTAAAAATATATAATAAGTAATGTTATTGTCCTGGTGTGGAGCTGCAGGTTAATGTGATGAACTGCAAGGTCAATTTGAACCTTAGGGTAGATTAGGGTAGTTATGTAGGTTCTCCAATACCATAACTCAAATGCATCGATTTCCCTAGGTCTTCCTTATTCACTGTCCAACTTTCACATGCATATGAACTATTGAAAATACCATGGCTTAGGCCAGGCATACCTTAGCTCTCAAGCTGGCATCTTTGCTTGTGAACACTTTAAAGAGATCTTATGCAGAAAATTTGCCTAATACAGTATATGTCATTTGATTTCTTGGCTGCTGCTTTCTTGAATGTTGACAGTGGATCCAGGCAAAAATGCAGTCTACAACATCTATCTTTTCTCCATTTATGATGATGTTATTCACTGGTTCAGTGGTGAGGATTTTTTGTTTTCTTCATATTGAGGTGCAATTCATACTGAAAGCTGAGGTCTTTGATCTTTATCAGTATGTCTTTTAAGACCGCTTCACTTTCAACAAGCAAGGTTAGATCATCTGCACATCACAGGTTGTTAAATGAGCCTTCCTCCAATCCTATGCCATGTTTTTATTTATATAACCCAGCTTCTTGGATTATTTGCTCAGCATACAGGTTGAATAAGTATGGTGAAAGAATACAGTCCTGGCATAAACCTTTCCTAATTTTAAACCATTCAGTGTCCCTTTCTTCTGTTCGAATGGCTGCCTTTTGGTCTATGTAAAGGTTCATTATGAGCACTATTAAGTGTCTTGTAATACCTAGTCTTCATAATATTATCCATAGCTTGTTATGATCTGCACAATCAAAAGTCTTTGCATAGTTAATGAAGACACAAATAAACATCTCTCTGGTATTCTCTATCTTTAACCACTATCCATCTGATGTAAGCAATGATATCCCTCATTCCATATCCTTGTCTGGATACAGCTTGAACCTCTGTCAGTTCCCTGTCAAAGTACTCTTACAACTGTTTTTGAATTATCTTTAGCAAAATATTACTTGCATGTAATATTAATGATATTGCCCAATGAATTCTGCATTATGTTGGGTCACTTCCCTTTTGAATGGGCACAAATGTGGATCTCTTCCAATCAGTTAGCCAGGTACTGTCTTCCAGTTTTCTTGGCATAGATAAGTGAGTGCCTCCAGTGCTCTACAGTTTGTTGAAAGATTTCAATTTGTATTCCATCACTTACCACAGTCATGTTCATTGGCAATGCCTTTAGTGTACCTTGAACTTCTTCCTTCAGTATCATTGGCTCTTGATGATATGTGCCACTTGAAATGATTGTACACTGTGCCGTTACTTCTTTGGTACAGTACTTGTGTGTATTCCTTCCATCTTCCTTTGATGCTTTGTGCATCAGTCAATATTTTGCCCATAGAACCCTCCAATATTTCAAATTGAGACTTGAATTGTTTCTATAGTTCTTTAAGCTTGAGAAATGGTTAGCAAGTGTGTTCTTCCCTTTCAGTTTCCTAACTCTAGGTTTTTGCACATTTCATTGTAGTACTTGATTTTGTCTTCCTGGGCTGCTGCCCTTTGAAAGTTTCTGTTCAGCTCTGTTACCTCTCATTTCTTCTACTTATTGTAGCTTCTCTATGCTGGAGAGCAAGTTTCAGAGTCTCTTCTGACATCCGTTTTTGTCTTTTCTCTCTTGCCTGTATTTTAAATGAACTTCAGCTTTCTTCCTGTATGATAGTCTTGATGTCATCCCACAGTTCTTTCTGTCTTCAGTCATTAGCATCTAATGCGTCAAATCTGTTCTTAAGATGGTCTATAAATTCAAGTGTGATATGTTTAAGGTCATGTTTTGGCTCCCATGAACTTGTTTCAATTTTCGGCAGTTTCACCCAGAACTTGAATTTGAATAATTGATGGTCTGTTCCACAGTCTGTCCTAGCCTTGTTTTGGATGATATTTGGTGTCTCCACCATCTCTTCTCACAGATGTAGTCAATTTGATTCCTGTTTATTCCATCTGGTGAGGTCCATATGTATAGTCATCTTTCATGTTGCTCAAAAAAGATATTTGCAATGAAGATGTTATTGGTCGTGTGAAATTGTATCATGCAATCTCCAGCCATATTTTCCAACTATTAATCCAACCTCTTTGTTTCCAGCCTTTGCATTCCAGTTGCCAGTAATAATCAATACATCTTGATTGCATGTTTGATCAACTTCAGATTGAAGAATGTGGTAGAATTTTTCAATTTCATCATCACTGACTTAGTGGTTGGTGTGTAAATTTGAATGATAGTTTTATATGATCTTCCTTGTAGGTATATGGCTATCTATTATCCTATCACAGACTGCGTTATACTTCAAGGGAAATCTTGAAATGTTCTTTTTGATGATGTATACTATCCCATTACTCTTCAAGTTATCATTCATGGCATAGTAAATAAAATTAAATATGGCCAGTATCAGTCCATTTCAGCTCACTAATGCCTAGAATATTGATCTTTATGCATTCCTTTTCATTTTTGACAACTTTCAATTTTCCTAGACTCGTGCTTCAGACATTCTATGTTCCAATTATTAATAGAGCTTTACAGCTCTTTCTCCTCATTTTGAGATGTGCCCATCAACAAATGAAGGCTCTGGAAACTTACTCCATTCACGTCATCAAGGTCAATTCTACTTTGAGGAGGCAACTCTTCTGCGGTTGTATTTTAAGCGCCTTGCAGCCTGAGGGCCTCAGTTTCTGGCACTATATCTGACAATATTCTGGTACTATTAATAATGTTTCAATATGCAATATTCTGGTACTATCTGACAATACTCCACTGCTATTTGTAAGGTTGTCAGTGGTTTAACATTCAAAAATAGTCTGCCTCTCCCTTTTCCTAGTCTACCTTTGTCTCAAATGTCAGCTGAAACCTGTCCACCATGGGTGACCCTGATAGTATTTAAAATATTGGTGGCATAGCTTCCAGCATTACAGCAACACACAAGCCACCCAGTATGACAAAAAGACAAAGTGGTGATTCTAACTTATCACCCCACTATACAGAGTTTCTAAAACTGCAAATCCTTATGGAGCAGTTGGTGGGTTTGAACTTCTAACCTTGCTGTTAGGAGCCCAACACCTAAACCATGGTGCCACCAGTACCCCTTAATCTCTCTACACGTCCAGAGCAAATAATTAAGTGCACTCCTTACTCCTTATCCTTAGAAAAGTGTGGGGTTAAAAACTTGAACTCTGAATTCAGTTCTGTCATTTAAATATGTGGAAAGTTATTTTAACTTTCAAAGTCACTGTTTCATCACCTGAAAAACTGAATGTCTGCAACAGGAACCTAATGAGTGCAGATATGTTTCAGATACTATTTTAGAAGCTGGAGTTTTAGTAGTGAATCCAGTAGACAAAGTCCATGCCTTCAATGATAGCTACCTTATAAGGTTATTGAATCAGATATAAAATATTTGGTACAGTGCATGGCATAGACACTGTAGATGTCAAATGTTTTCTTTATCATAATCAATACCATGCTTTATGTGTAAAGGGTTATCTTAGGTGTTACAAGAAATGCAATAAAGTCTATGAAAACATGGGACTTGTCCTTTAGCATTAGCAGTATCACTGCATATTTATGATATAGATTATTTTAGATTGTGATTTCCCAGAGTAAATTCTGAAATAGGAATCTGAATGCAAGTAGTTTATGTAGGGGAGCCCCTACTTGCTGCACATGGTTACATATTTAGTTGCTAACCAAAAAGTTGGAGGTAATGTCCACCCAGAATTGTTTTGCAAGAAAAGTCTGGAGATCTACTTCCCAAAAGTCAGCTATTGAAAACCCTATGGAGCACAGCTCTTCTCTGACACACATGGGGTCACCGTGGGTTGGTGTCAACTTGATATGAACTTGTTTTTTTAGTTCATTTAGGAGGTTATCTCTAAATACGCTGGGGTAGGGAAGTGAGAAAGGAAAAAAAAAGTAAAGAAAAGAAAGCCATTACATGTGTGTTAGTGATCATATTAATACTGTGGGCAACTAGGGTACAGTTCCACTTGGAAGCCCTAGAAGATGGCAAAGAACACACCTCAGAGTTGTCTCCCCAGTTTATAAACCACTGCCTTTTTGTACTTGAATAAGGGCTGCTTTCAAGCAGTTAATTTCCTTGCATTTTTCAGCTAACACATGTGCAGGCCGGGCTTGTTCCTGAGGCCAAAGAAAGCTGTCAGAAAACGCTATGGTGCTTCTACTAGGAAACGAGGGACCTTTTCAGAAATAGTGATTCTTAAAAAGATATGAGAGAAAAAGGAGCCACGGTGCTGCAGTGGTTAAACACTCGGTTGCTAATAAAAAGGTTGGTAGTTTGAACTCACCATCTACTCCATGAGGAAATAATGTAGCAGTCTGCTTTCATAAAGATTACAGCCTTGGGAGGCTGATAGTGATACAGTGCTGAAAACTGTGGAGTGGCGTCTGGAAAAAGAGGCGTGACAGATTTTTTTCACTTTTCTTTCCTCATCTACCCTGTCGCACTCTCACTGCCCAGCCTGTACACCTTCAGGTGGGCAGGAGTGCACCCCCAAATGGATCCAGTGTTGCACCCACAGTTTTCCCACGGCACAGGGAGGAGGTTCCTGGGAGCCTCCTTGGTCCTGCAGCCTGATCCTTTGGCTGTTTCTTATAATGTCTGACTCTGGGACCCAGCCCTAAAGTTGACTTGGGCGGGACACTTTATACCCGCCTTACCTAGCATGAAAAAGCAGGTCTGGTCATACAGCCAAACCTTATGTGCACCTTGTAATACCTCAACATAAAAGGCAAGAGCCAACACAAACTATTGTATATGAGGATGGTGCTATTTTGAGGATTATGCTATGCAGACACAGATACCTAACTGACCTTCAGAGATAAAAATAGAAGACAGTCTTTCTTCCATTCATTTCTCAGTATCTATCTGCATACCTCCTCGGTGATGACTAGAGGAGGAGCCTAAGTGAGTGGACACCCCCACCCACCGCTGGAGTTTTCTACAGTGCATGCACACTGACCTGCGCAACAAAGGCTACTAGACAGTTGGCTAAGGTTTTATTTTTGGTTTTGAGTGCTGGTTTTTATCTCTGCATTTTACTTTGTTTCTGTTTGGGGTCCTTTTGGTCTCACTTTTTTCCTGGGGGTGGAAGCTCTCTCCCCTACCTTACCCAAGAAGAGACAGGAATCGATGCATAAAGCCAAGCTACAAGCATACCCCATAATATCACACTACCTGGACATGAGCCAATACCAGCTGCTAGGCAGTACATGTGAAAATGGAAGCATATCTCCAGACCACATTCACCAGGAGACAATCAGTAAGCTTAACAACACAGCAACATATATTCATTTAATCATTAAAACCCACCTAACTACTGAAAATACCCAAGAAAAAGCAATAAAAGATCTCAGCACATGTCCCAAAACAGAACAGAGTAACGGAGAAAAATGAGCTGGAGGAAGACATAGACCTTCCACAACAAGAAGAGCAGGCTTTGGGTCTGCCTGAGAAGGAATTCAGAAGAATGATATGGAGACAAATTCAAATGCTCCACAGAGGGGTGGAGGAAAATAAAAATAAGGAAGAAATCAAGAAAGTGCTACATGAGCAATCAAATTAGATAGATATAACATTGGAAACAATTCAAAACCGGCACAAAGAGGTCCCGATGATTAATAATAAAATATCATAAATGGACAATACATTGAAAGGGCAAAGGAATAGAATTGAAGAGATGAAAGCCAGAAACAGCAAGCTGGAAGACAAATCTCTCAATATTACTATGATAGAAGAGAAAGCAGAAAAAAGGATAAAAAAAAATTGAAGAGAGTCTAAGATTCATGCTGGATAAAATGAAGAGGAATAACTTCAGCATTATTGGCATTCTGGAACAGGAAGAATCACAGAAGTCCACAGAGGAGATAGTTGAGGATCTTCTGGAAGAAAATTTCCCTAACATTTTGAAGGGTGAGAAGACAAACATTCAAGAAGCTGAATGTACCCTAGGAAGGATAGACCCCAAAAGAAAATAACCAAGACATATTATAATGAGGCTCTCCAAAATCAAAGGCAGGAGAAAATCTGAAAAGCATCTAGGGAAAAAAGAAGTGTTACCTACAAAGGCAAGCAAATCAGATTAAGCTCTTACTTCTCAGCAGAAACCATGTAGGAAAGAAGGCAATGGGGAGGCATATATTAAAACCTAAAAGAAAAAAAACTGCCAACCAAGAATCATCTATCCAGCAAAATTCTCAATCAAATATGATGGTACAATCAAGACATTCCAGGATAAACAGAAGCTAAGAGATTTTGTCAAAGCCAATCCAGCACTTCAAAACATACTAAAGGGAATACTTTGGAATGAAAACCACAAGAACATAAAACAACTAGAGATGGACAGACATGGCAACACCACCCGGAATTCATTAGACAGGTAGCAGAGTTCAGAACAGAACAAAATTACAACAACGAATGCACATGACCTGTGAGGCCAATCAAAGATCAAAATATTAACAATGTCATAGAAGGAAAAATATAGGAACGGAGATTCAGGAGATGAGAAGGTCAGGTAGATTACAAGATAAAATAGACTGCACTAAATGGAGGGAAAAGTTAATAGACTATAGGGTAACCCAAAAGAAATTTAACACTTTACAAATTACCATGAAAATGAAGATCCAAGTAGAACAAGGAAACATTGAAACTAAGAAGAAGCTGACAAAAAACATGAACTCAGCACAAGAAGGCATGCAGAGCAAAAGAATGAACAGCACCACAAAAAATTAACATAACAGCAATTAATTTGAGTTATGGTGTTGGAGGAGAATATTGAAAGTGCCATGGGTGGCCAAAAGAACCAATAGATCCATTTTGGAAGAAGTGCAGCCAGAGTGCTCCTTGGAGTCCATGATGGCCAAACTTCATCTCACGTACTTTGGACATATTGTCAGGAGGGACCAGTCACTGGAGAAGGATATCATGTTTTGTAAGGTGGAGGGTCAGAGAAAAAGAGGAAG
>NW_006408707.1:2055345-2056632 GCF_000296735.1 Chrysochloris asiatica
GGCAAGACAGGGAAATTAAAGGCATCCAAATTGGCAAAGAGGAAGTAAAACTCTATTTGCAGACAATATGATCCTATACATAGAAAACCCCAAAGACTCTGTTAAAAAGGTACTAGACCTCATTGGAAGATTCAGCAAAGTCACAGGGTATAGGATCAACATCCAAAAATTAATTGGATTCCTCTATAGTAACAGTGAAAGCACAGAAAATGACATTAGGAAAGCATTATCATTTACAATAGCTGCCTAAAGGATAAACTATCTAGGAATAAATGTAACCAGAGAAACAAAGGACCTATACAAAGAAAACTACAAAGCACTCCTACTAAAACCAAAAGAGACTTTAAAAAATGAAAGAATATACCATGATTTTGGATTGGAAGACTCAGCATTGTGAAAATGTCAATACTGCCCAAAGCAATTTACACATATAATGCAATCCCAATCCAGATTCCAGCGGGATTCTTCAAAGAAATGAAAAAAAAAAAACAACAATTACACACTTTATATGTAAAGGAAAGAGACCCAGGATAAGCAAAGTACTGCTTAAGAAGAAGAATAAAGTTGGAAGCCTCTCACTCCCTGATTTCAAAATTTACTACATGGCTACAGTGGTCAAAACAGCCTGGTTCTGGTACAATGAAAGATACACTGATCAATGACACAGAATCGAGAATCCAGAAATTAACCCATCCACATACAGCCAACTGATTTTCAACAAAGTGCCCAAGTATATTGCATTGAGAGGAGATAGTCTCCTCAACAGATGGTGCTGGGAGAATTGGAAAGTGATATGCAAAGATTGCAACAAGACCATTACCTCACACCTTATACAAAAACCAACTCAGCATGGATTAAAGAACTAAATGTGAATCCCAGAATTAAAAAGGCTATCAATGAAAAAATAGGGACAAATGAGAGGGCTCTAATACAGGGCATACAAAGACTACCAAACATTTTGAAAATTACACAAACAAAAGTAGACAAAATAGATGATTGGGACATACTAAAAATTTAAAACTTATGTGCATCAAAATACTTCACCAAAAGCGTAAAAAGGGAGCTCACAGAATGGGAAAAAATCATTTGCAGTGACACATCGGACAAGGGACTAATTTCTAAGATATATAGGAAGCTACAACATTTCTAAGGAGCTCTGGTAGTGTAGTGGTTATGAATCAGGCTGTGAACTGCAAGGTCAGCAGTTCGAAACTACCAGCTGCTCTGAGGGAGAAAGATAAGGCTTTCTGCTCCCGTAAAAATTTACAGCCTCGGAAACCCTGTTCA
>NW_006408707.1:2057387-2065996 GCF_000296735.1 Chrysochloris asiatica
AAAGGGGCAAAAAAAGAATTCTTTGCTGGTTATCAGTGTGAATGGGGTGGAGTGAAGGGAGGGACAGGAAGGTGGAGCACATGGTAGGGAATAGACACAGGATAGTTTGGGTGCTTGGGGGTGGGAGGTAATACACTAAAAGGGGAAGGAGAATGGAAGAACAAGATAGATGGGAGAACAATTAGGCAGGTTTGCATGGGCTAAGTGGGTCAGAGGTAAATAATTAAGTATGCACAACATTGGATCAACAGGGCTCTGGGATACAGGAATTGAGGCATGGTTTGAATGGGTAAAAGAGGGGAAATAATGTTAAAAAAATAGAAAGTTACAGCCTTGGTAAACCTTATGTGGCAGTTCTACCCTTGCCTATTGGGTCGCTATGTCAGAATCAACTTAGAGGCAGCAGGTATGAGAGAACATCAATAGTATCTGCTACATAGATCTTCACCCCCAAAATGGAAAGCTCAAAATACATAGACATAGCAGTAACATAACTGTACAAATTCAGGAATAAGCATTTCTTTTTTAAGAATAAAGTGAGAATGTTAGTATGAAAATATAATACCTGAGTTACAAAAAGGAAATAGACTTGAGAGCTTTTCTTTCCAAAACCATTGCAAGTAATTGTTTGGCATGGGGAACATTTCAGAATGGTCACCACTTTTGATCGGTTATTTTATTATCAAATTAGGACTTAATTACATAACATCTATATGAAAAATCAATCTTTTTTTTTTTTTTCCTTAGTTGCTGTGCACTTGGATACTCCAAAGTAAATTGAATCTTTACATCAATTTTCCAGGAAAAGAAATGATAGAATCTTTGTCCTTGATGTTCCACTTGACAGGGTCAAAAGCAATTTTTTCATTGTATTATACCACAAAACAAATGAAAATGCAAAGATTTCAAAATTGCTCTATTTCACATATTATCTTCTCACCGTGCCTCTGCAGTTGAGCACGGGTGTTATTAGGAACAAGAAATTTTGCTGAATTCTTAAATTGGTCTCAAGAATTTTGTGATAGATGATTTACTCAATTTAAAACAGATCATCTGGTAAAATTGCTTTTAGGTTAAAAGGAGGGTTCCTCAGATCCTTTTTAGGGCAGATCCTTTCAATTATTTGGCTAAGTCCAGAATTGCTTAACTGTAGAGTATGAAAGCTCTGGGAACTTTGGTGGTGAACATGATGAAAAGAAATACTAGACAAAGAATGGAGTAGCCCCAAAGCCAAACCTTATTGCTGGAAAGTTTTACAGAGGGAATAGTAGTAGCCTGACCACTTATCTTTTTCCAACCCCGTTTATTATGAATAATCTAGCCCTTAGTTAATGATTATTAATTTGTCATGAAGCTTTACGCAAATGCCCAGATGCCATCTGGAGTGTTCTGCCCAGCTACATGTAATGAATATATCTCTAATAAGACTCTTTGTACCCAATTACAAATGTGTGTGGCTCTGTGCCATGAAGCGTTAATGTTTATTGGAGCCTAAGCAAAAAAATCAGAAAAATAGAAATATATTTTATATTTGATGATGGTGGTGTGTCATGGAGTTGGTTCCCACTCATAGCCACCCTGCATAGGGTTTCCGAGGCTGTAAATCTTTACAGAACTGGAAAGCGGTTTCTTTCTCCTGTGACCAGCTGGTAGTTTTGAACTGCTGACCTTGAGGTTAGGAGTCCAACTCGTAACCATGACACTACCAGAACGCCTTATACTTTAAATACTTACTTCATATTTTTTGGTATTGCCTGATGAAGGCTTCAAACTGCGGTCTCAAAGGAAACTCAAGTCTTGCTGAGCTCAGTTAAGTCTTACTGAGCTCAGATGCTACCCTCTCAAGTAGAATTCTCTTAGTTACCTGATTAAAAGAGCCATGTTGGCACAATGACGAAGAACTTGTCCACAGTTCGAACCCACTAGCAGCTCCACAAGAGAAAGGACCTGGTAATATGGTCTCAAAAACATTAACTTGTTAAGTGCCGTCAAATCGTTTCCAACTCATCCTGGCCCTGTGTAGGGTTCAGAAGGAGCTGCCAGTGTATTTGAACTGATGACCTTGTGGTTCACAGTTCAGTGCTGATCCTATAGCACTACACGAGTACAGTCTGTAAAATCCTAGGGTTTCATTTAGGATCACTACAAGCCGGGATCAAATCAGCACATGACAACAACCACCTAATCTGAAATAATGATCTCTAGGTCCCTTCTGTCAGTCACCTCACTCTGTTTTATTGTCTTTAGCACCCTTATTACTGTCTGCAGTTTTTATTCCTATATTTGTTTATTATATGTTTGCCTGATTTCTCCTAGCAGAATGTTAGCATGGAGGAAGGAAATCTGTCTTGTTCAGTTCTATACCCCAATGTCAAGGACAGTGCTTCCCACAGAGTATTCAACAACAATAAATTTTTGTTGAATGAATCAATGAAGAATAGATATTAATCCTGTGTCCTTGAAAATAAATGTAGCATATCAACTACCTAGTGTCTTAGGGAAGAACCTCAACTCTTTTCTAGCTTTAAAAAATACATTTTATTTTACTGCAGCAATAATATAAAAAAGGAGAGAGATAATCTCTCAGGAGTAGAATGCTGCGCTATTGATCTCAGACTTTCTGTCATGGAAGAATTAAGTCCAGGGGTTGGGAGAATGACCAAGAAAAGCCAGTTTGGGCCATTGTTACCAGGCAGCTATGGGACTGTATTAAGAAGTGCCTAGGAGTTAAAAGGAGTCCTGGTGCGGCGCTGTGGGCTAATGCATTAGACTGCAAAGTCAACTGAACTGCAAGGTCGGTGGTTCAAGCTCACCAGCTGGTCCTTAGAAACCCTATACAGGGTTGCTATCGGTCAGAATCGACTCGACGGCATTTAACAACAACAGAAGTTAAAACTATATGAATCAACCAATAAATAGGAGGTATAAAAAGCTCAATAAATCTGTCCTTTCTCAAGGCTGAAATACCCCAACCATTTCCTTGCTACAGGGGCCTACTTACCAAATCCAGGAATAAGATGAAAATGCCATAATAGGCCACCAGAGGAAAAGGACAAGCAGAGTGTATTTGAGGTAAACACAACGTGGGACTTCAGAGCAACCCAGTCAGCACTTTCTAGAAATGATAGACCATTTTTCTTTTAACAAATATTTACTGAACACATTCTGTACACCAGTAGCATTACTTAGATTCCAGCTTCATCTCTTCCTCTTAATCCCACCCCAGTAAGTACACTTGCATACCCATCACTACAGAGACTCTCCCCTCCCCGCCTTTTTTGGCCTTACATGTAAAATTTAGTTTGGAAAAGGGCCCTGCCACTAAAACAAGCCTGACAAGCCTTGTCGGTACATCTTGCTGACACTGGTAAGGGAGTACTATAGGCATCTGACAGACTATATCTGGTACAAAACACAGAATGAAAAATAATCTAATATTTTAAGCCCCACCATCGTATCCCATACTGCCAGGCAAGAAGTTGTGCAGTCTCTGCATTTTTTTTTTTTTTTTTTTTTTACATTGAAGGCCTATTTCTTCAAAGGTGACAGATGACCCAAAGGTGACCTTCTGGATAATTGAGATTGAAAGTTAGGTTTCTGCCTGTTACATTAAACCAACTCTGGTTTCATATTTGACTGAATATGAAGGAACAGGTCTTTTAGAATTGCTTCTGCTATATATCCCAAGATGTGAGTGTGACAGGAAATTTTATTTTAAAACAATGCTATGATCCATGTACTTACTGACAGAAAGTATTTGTTTGAACAAAAAGAGAAGACAGTGTCAATCTTACAAAAAGTGGGTAAAGCTGGACTGTTAAATAGATGAGCTAAAGATATCGCATCCTCATTCAATGAGCTCTCAGCAAGCATATTATTAATCGACTGTTTTCGAGGTCTGTCTAGTCTTCTGCCCAGTGGGCCATTACCTAGTGGGATTCAGTAGGTTGGGATTCTTGCATAGACTCAACATCTCCTTAACCAAAATGAAAACAATCTCATATTGCCTTTTGAATCTGTTTGAAGGGAGCAATATTTTTAGAAAAAGAAGATAATTGAAAAAGCTCTGTATTCATCTCTCTGTGCCCTAGGACATTGATTTTTCAGACATTATAATGTATTACATGGTGAAATAGTCCTGTGGACTTCCATACATATTAGTAACTCTAGTGCCCACAGCACACATTGCAAATCATCCACATTCAGAGATTCAGTGTGCCTTGTGGTATTTCTGTGTGACCTCAATCCATTCTGGAGAGAAAATGTTCCATGCATTAAGAGAAGCAAGCAGGCCTTACGCTCTGTAGTTTTCCCACCATTCACCAGAAGCTGTATACAGAAGTCTGATACCCAGGTTTCTGCCACTAGTTTTAAGATTCATGTCTCACTCTGCTGACTCCCAGAAGTACTGGACTACCAGAGTGAGTACAGGAAATGTGAGCTTTATATTCAACAGATGCTCCCTAGACATTCAAATTGGATTGAATTGGAACCTAGTAAAACTGGATTAGCTCACATTTGAATTATGTGACTGTACCTTCAATGGAAAGCAGAAGGTAGAGGGAAGAGCAGCAGTGACAGACAAAAAAGAGACAATATTAAGGTTTTGTTTTTTCAGTTTGAAGTACTGAGAGCCCATGAATGAAAGAGAAGAGATTTCCTTTATAGATACATTGAGTAAGGAGTACCCCCTCCACCATCCATGGTTGTGACCATTTGTCCCTTGCCTAATAGCTGGTCCATGCCTCATATCAAGTGCCTCTTTTCGAATCTTAACTCTCTTTCATCCTGTTTCTTGGCCAAGATCACAGAACGGACACAGTTTCCATCATTGTTCTCATATTTGGATCAGAGAGATCACTGCAGCAACATTAACTGCTCAACAGTGAAGTACAAGTGTTTGGCTTTGTACCCTGACGGTTTTTGTTTTCAGTATTCACGACAGCTGGCTTAAATTTAACTCTTCAAGTTCTAGGTAGAGTAGTGTTTGTATAATAAAAAGGAAAATGTTCACTTCTTGTCTCCGTATTTTATCAATCTTTCTATAACTAACCCCTTCTTCCATGCTGCGCCACCAAGTATTGCTTGCTCTTTGCCACTCTGCTTTCTCTCTTTCAATTTAATTGCCTTCAGCTACAGAGGAAAAAACAATCTATTAAACGAGCTAAGTGACATCAAGTTTATGTCACTGACATTTTTAGGTAATATATGAGGGGACTTAAAAAAAATCATGGAAAATGGAATGAAAATTTAATGGAATTTTTCCACAAAATTTTTGAAGCCCCTTTGTATATAGGAATACATGTAAATATGGAGACATATGTACACAGGTATTACCCCCTGTGTCGTCCATGCATATAATATGGAGGTGGGGGAGATTGTTACTAATAAGCAAGATTGTTGTGAATACATGCCTCCCTATGAATGAATCCTGGTATCGGATATGTCTGTATATGCATGTGTTGTTATTAGGTGCCCTGAAGTCAGTTTTGACTCTGCAACCCTAAGACTAACAGAGTGAAACACTCTTAGGTTCTGCACCATCCCCACAATTGTTGCTAAGATACAGCCCACTGTTGTAGTTACTGATGTCATTCCATTTCATTTAGGGTCTTCCTCTTTATTGCTAACCCTCTACCTTGGTGGTGGTGGTAGTGTGCCGTGGAGTTAGTTCCAACTCATAGCAACCCTACATCAGGTTTCCAAGGATGTAATTCATTATGAGGGCAGAAAACCTTATCTTTCTCCTGCGGAATGGCTGGCAGTTTCACACTGCTGACCCTGAGGTTAGCAACATGACTCATAACCACTGTGCTACCAGAGCTCCTCACCCTCTTCCTTACCAAGGACTGGTCCCTCCAGATAACATGTCCAAAGTACATGATGTAAAATCACCATCCTTAGTTCTAAGAAACATTCTGACTGTACTTCATCCAATACAGATTTCTTTGTTCTTCTGGCAATCCATGATATACGCAGTATTCTTCATCAATACCATAATTCAAGTGTATCAGTTCTTCTTAGGTACGTGGCCAACTACTGTGTATGTGGCAAATGAAAATACTGTGTTTTGGGTCAGTTGCACCTTGGGTCAGTTAAAGTGACATTTTTGCTTTTTTACAGTTTAAAGAGATCTTTTGCATCATATAATACATGTTTGATTTCTTGACTGCTGTTTCTCTGGGCGTTGTTTATTGATCCAAGTAAAATGAAATCCTTGGCAACTTCAATCTTTTCTCCATGTACCTTGATGTTGCTTATTGCTCCAGCACTGAAGATTTTTGTTTTATGTTGTGGTGTAATTCATACTGAAGGCTGTAATCTTTAATCTTCATTAGTAAGTGCTTCAAGTCCTCTGCCTTCTGGAAAAAAAAAGTTGTGTTATCAGAGTATCACATGCTGTTAATGAATCTTCCTCCAATCTGGGTGCCACATTCTTCTTCATATAATTCTGCTTCTCAGAATATTTGCTCAACATACAGGTTAAATAAGCAGCACAGTGCAAGGACACAGCACTATTACATACTTTTCTTGATTTTAAGCAAGGCAATCTCCCCTAGTTCTTTCTGAATGACTGCCTGTTAATATATGTACTGGTTTTGCATGTGCATAATTAAATATTCTAGAATTTCCATTCTTCACAATGTTGTTTTTGTTAATTGCCATTGAATCAGTTCCATCTCATATCAGTGACCCTGTATAGGGTTTCCAAGGTAGATTTGAACCACCAACCATCTGGTCTGTAGTCCAGTGCTTATCGTATAACACCACACCAGGAGTAGACTCTTCACAATATTATATAGTTTTTTATGATCTACAAAGTCAAATGCTTTCACATAGACAATAAGACACAGGGAAACTTCTTCCTGGTATTCTCTGTTTGCAGCCAATATCCATACAAGAGCAGCAATAATATATATTCCTCATACCATTTTCTCTTCTTTATCTGGCTTGAATTTCTAGCCTATGGGCGTACTGCTGCAACCATTTTTTTGATCTTCAGTAAAACTTTACTTGTTTGGGACATTAATGATATTGTTCAATAGCTTCCACATTCATGTAGATCATCTTTCTTTGTAATGGGCACAAATATGGATCCTTTCCAGTCGCTTGGCCAAGTCTTCTAAATGTCTTGGCATACATTTGTGAGCACTTTCAGCATCGTATTCATTTGCTAAAACATCTCAGTTGGTATCATGTCAATTCCTAGAGCCTTCTTTTTTGTCAATGCCTTCAGTGCAGCTTGGACTTCTTCCTTCAGTACCATCTGTCCTATATCATATTGCTACTTCTTGAAATGGTTTAATGCAAATCAGTTCTTCTTGGTACCATAGTTACTCTATGTGGTGAGTGTGGTGACTCTATAGGATAAGTACTGGACTACAAACCACAAGGTCAATGATTCAAGGCTACCAGCTGCTACAGGAGAGAAATAGGAGGCTTTCTATTGCTGCAAACATTTGTGATCTCAGAAACCCTAAACAGGATCACCGAGTTGAAATGGACTCAATGGCACTTAACAACAATAAGTGACTCTGTGTATTCCTTCCATCTCTTGATACATTATTCAATTTTTTTGACCATAGAATCCCTCAGCATTTCAACTCAACACTTGATTTTTGTCTTTACTTCTTTCCATTTGAGAAATGCTGAGCATAGTCTTTCCTTTTGGTTAAACTTTAGGTCTTGGCACATTCCATTATAATATTTTATGTTCTCTTCTCCAACTGCCTTATGAAAACTTCTGTTTGGTTCCTTTACTTCATCACATCTTCTATTCATTGTATTCAAAGGCAAGTTTCAGAGTCTATTCAGACATCTGTTTTGATCTTTCCTTTTTTTTTTGCTGCCTCTTCAATGATCTTTTTGTTTTCTTTATATGTGATGCCTGTGATATCATCTCACAACCCATCTGGTCTTCAGTCATTAGTGTTCAGTGGGTCAAATCTGTTCTTCAGAATGTCCCTAAATTCAAGTGGAACATACTTAAGGTTGTACTTTGGCTCTTCTGAACCTTCAACTGAACCTGCATATGAGTGTCTATCCACAGTTGGTCCCTAGCCTTGTTTGTCCTTCTCCATTGTCTCTTCCCACAGATGTAGTCAATTTGATCCCTGTGTATTCCAGTTGGTGAGGTGCAGGTTTATGATTGCCATTTGTGTTGTGTTGGTTTTTTTTAAAAAAAGGTATTTGCTACGTATAAGTCATTGTTGTTGTTGCATGGTACCATCAAGTTGGTTCTGCCTTATAGCAACCCTGTGTATAATAGAATGAAACACTGCCTGGTCCTGCACCATCCTTACAACGATTACGTTTGATCCCTTTGTTGCATTTATTGTGTCAATCCATATCATTGAGAGTCTTCCACTTTTTCACTGACCTTACAGTTTTCCAGGAACTGGTCCCACCTGATAACATCCAAAGGATGAGTGAGAGACAAAGTCTTGCTATCCTGACTTCTAAGGAGCATTCTGGATGTATTTCTTCCAACACAGATTTGTTTGTTCTTCTGGTTGGCAATGTACTTGTAATATTCATCTCCAACACCATAATTCAAATGCATCAATTCTTCTCTGGTCTTTCCTTATTCATTGAACAACTTTCACATG
>NW_006408707.1:2066096-2067788 GCF_000296735.1 Chrysochloris asiatica
TACACACAAAGACAAAAACTAAAAGTTAAAGGATGGAAAATATATATATACGAAGTTAATTGCAATAAAAAACAAGCAGGAGTGGCAATACTAATCTCTGATAAAATAAACTTTAAGGCAAAAACCAGTATAAGAGATAAAGATGGATACTATCTCATGATTAAAGGGTCAGTTGAGCAAGATGATAAAACCATAATAAATATCTATGCTCCCAATGAAAGAGTACCAAGCTATATAAAGCAAACCCTAGTAGAACTGAAGAAAGAATAGATAAGTCTACAATTATAGTGAGAGATTTTAATATGCCACTTTTGAAAAGGGACAGAACAACCAGAAAGAAACTCGACAAAGTTACAGAAGAACTAAAAACACAATCAACCAACTTGACCTCATAGATGTGTACAGAGCATTCAACCCAACAACAGCACAGTACACATTCTTTTCCAGTGCGCATGGAACATTACCCAGAATTGACCATGTGTTAGGTCATAAAGGAAGCATCCATAAATTTACAAACATCAAAATACTACAAAGCATCTTTTCAGACCACAATGCCATAAAACTAGAAATCAACAATAAGAAGACCAAGGAAATAAAATTGAATACATGGAAACTGAATAACACACTGCTGAAAACCGACTGGATATTACAAGAAATTAAGTGTGAACTTACAAATTTCCTAGAAACAAATGAGAACGAAAACACAACATACCAACATCTTTGGGACAAGCAAAGGCAGTGATGAGAGGACAATTTATTGTGATGAATGTGCATATCCAAAAAGAAGAAAGAACCAAAATTAACACATTAACACAGCATCTACAACAATTAGAAACAGACCAACAGAAGGAACCTATAGTGACCGAAAGAAAAGAAATAATAAAGATGAGAGCAAAAATAAATGAGATAGAAAACAGAAAAACTATAGAAAGAATCAACAGACCAAAGGCTGGTTCTTTGAAAGGATTAATAAAATTGACAGACCATTGGCAAACCTAACAAAAGGAAAGAGGAAGAAGACACAAATAACATGCATTAGAAACCACATGGGCGATATCACAATTAAACCAAAGGAAATAAAAAGGATAATAAGAATACTATAAAGAGTTGTACTCCAACAAATTTGAAAACTTAGAAGAGATGGATACATTTTTAGAAAAACACAAGCAACCTAACCTTTAACACAGGGTGAATAGAAAACTTGAAAAGACCCATAACAAAAGAAGAAATTGATCAAGTCATCAAAAAACTCCCAACCAAAAAAAGTCCAGACTCATATAGCTTCACTGGTGAGTTCTACCAAACATTTAGGGAAGAGCTGTCACCAATTCTACTCAAATTATTCCAGAATATAGAAGCGGGTGGAAAACTTCCTAATACATTTGATGAAGCAAACATAACCCTCATACCAAAACCAGGGAAGGGCATCACTAAGAAAGAAAATTATAGACAAATAGTCATCATGAATATAGATGTAAAAGTTCTCAACGAAATCATAGCCAACAGAATCCAACAGCACATCAAAAAAATAAATACATCATGACCAAGTGGGATTCATATCAGGGATGCAAGGATGGTTCAACATCAGAAAAACAAATCAATATAATCCACCATCTAAATAAGAAAAAAGAAAAGAACCACATGATCATATTGATTGATGGAGAAAAGGCATTTGACAAAATCCAACATCCA
>NW_006408707.1:2070370-2078080 GCF_000296735.1 Chrysochloris asiatica
TTTTTTCTGTTGTACATAGGGTTGCTATGAGTCTGTACTGACTTGATGGCACCTAACAATAACACCAACTTTCATGACTGTTGATTGTGAACCCCCAAGCAAAATGAAGTCTTTGACAACTTTAATCTTTTCTCCACTTATCATAATATTATTTAATGGTCCAGTTGTGATAACTTTTGTTTACATTGAGGTGCAATCCATACCTAAGACTGCAGTGTTTCATCTTCTTCAGTATTTTAAGTCTTCTTCAATAAATCATCGATCTTGCAAAATAATTTCATGTGACGTCATTTCTGTCACCAACCTCATGATTTTCAACTACCAAATCTTAATTTCTAACATTTGCTTATTTTATTTTCCAATCACCAGTAATTTTCAGTGCATTTTAATAGCATGTTTGATTAATTTGAGACTGCAGAAGATTGTAAAAATCTTTAATTTCTTCATAATTGACATTAGTGTTTGATATGTAAATTTGAATAATAGTTGTATTAACTGATCTTCCTGTAGTTGTGTGGACATTACCCTTTATCACTGACAGTGTTGTACTTCAGGATAGATCTTGAATTTTTTTTTTTTTAATGATGAATGCAAAACCATTCCTTTTATTTGTCATCCCTGGCTGCTTAATTCAAAATGATAATTAATGCCTAGGAAAAGGAGCTCTGGTAGCATAGTGGTTATGAGTCTAGCTGCTAACCTCAAGGTCATCAGTTTGAAACTACCAGCCGTTCCACAGGCAAAAGATGAGACTTTCTGCCTCCCATAAAGATTTACAGCCTCAGAAATTCTATTCAGGGTAGCTATGAGTCAGAAACAACTCCACAGCATACAGCTACCACCACCACCACTACCAATGCCTAGGATATTGATCTTTGTGCATTCCATTTCATTTTTTATTTTTATCCCTCATCTGTCAGTCTGTTGTTGTGTGCTGACTTGTGTCTTGTTATGATCCTAAGAATTAAAAAAACAGCAGAGTCACCCAGGGTGGACAGGTTTCAACAGAGTTTCTAAACTAAGAATACAAAAAAGTAGAGGCAGAGCACTTTGAATAGTTAGCCATTGAAAACCAAAACATTGTCAGATACAGTGCCAGAAGATGAATCTCTCAGGTTACAAGGTACTCAAAATATGACTCGGGAAGATCTGCCTGTTCAAAGTAGAGATGACCTTCATGATGTGGATGGAGCAAATCTTTCAGGATCTTCATTTACTGATGGGTCACAAGTCAAAGTGAGAAGAAGATGTAAATATCCTCAATAATTAAAATGTGGAAAGTGTAAATTATGAATCTAGGGAATCAGAAGTCATAAAAAATGAAATGGAACACATTCAGATTTATATCCTAGGCATTAGTGAGCAGAAATAGACTGGTATTGGTCATTTTGAATCTGACAATCATATGATGTAGTATGCCAGGAATGACAAACTGAAGAAGAATGACATGGCATTCATTGTCGGAAAGGACATTTCAAGGTTTATCTTTAAGTACAATGCTGTCTGTGATAGGATACTATCCATACACCTACAAGGAACACCAATTAGTAGCGCAATTCTTCAAATTTATGCATCAACCACTAATGCCAGTGATGATAAAATTGAAGACTTCTACCTAATTCTTCAGTTGGAAACTGATCAAACATGCAATCAAGGTGCATTGATAATTACTGGTGATAACATTATGCAAGTTGAAAACAAAGAGAAAGGACTCGTTGTTGGAAGCTATGGCCTTTGTAATAGAAATGATGCTGGAGATTGCATGATAGAATTTTGTGAGACCAATGACTTATTCATTACAAATATCTTTTTTCAACAATATACACATGGATCTCACCAGACAGATTACACACAAATCAAATTGACTACATTTGTTGGAAGGGATGATGGAGAAACTCAATATCACCAGCCAAAACAAAACCAGAGACAGGACTGGAACAGAGTTTTAGTTGCTCATATGCAAGTTCAGGCTTAAGCTGAAGAAAATTAAGTCCAAGAGAAGAAAAATATGACCTTGAATATATGTTACCTAAATTTAGAGAACATATTTGATGAACCAGACACAAATGATCAAAGACCTGAAGATTTGTGGGATAGCATCAAGAACATCATACAAGAAGAAAAAAAATAAATTATCTAAAAAGACAGAAACAGACAAAAGGAAAGAATAGAATAGAAAAGAAAAGACCTTTTCTTTTCAAAATGAATGTCAGAAGGGACCCTGAAACTTTCTCTTGAATGTAGACAAGCTAAAGAGACTAGAAGAAATGATGAAATGAAAGAGCTGAACCAAAATTTTAAATTAGTATAATGAAATATGCAAAGGCTTGGAGGTAGAAAACAAAAAGGGAAGAGAACACTCAGCATTTCTCAAGTTGAAAGAACTAAGGGAAAAATTCAAGGCTCAACTAGTAGTAGTGAAGGATTTTATGGCCAAAATGGAATCCTGAAGTTGTGTTGTGGGTTAATGCACTGGACTGCAAAGTAGGTTTGGACCACAAGGTCGGCAGTTCAAGCTCACCAATTGCTCCTTAGAAACTCTATACAGGGTCGCTGTGGTTCATAACTGACTCAACAGCAGTTAACAAAAACTAGATGGGCAAAATACTGAATGATGCAGGAAGCATCAAAAGAAGATGAAAGGAATATAAAAAATCCATGAACAAAAACACAAAAAACTGATTTATGTTTTCAGTCATTTCAAGAGGCAGCATATCATCAAGAAACTACAGTATTGAAGAAAGAAGTCAACGTTGCACTGAAGTCATTGGCAAAAAGCAAGGCTCCAGGATTTGACAGAAAATAAATGTAAATGTTTCAACAAACTGGAGGTTCTCACTTGTGTATGCCAAAAGATTTGGAAGAAAGGTATCTGACCAAGTAACTGGAAAAGGTACTATTTTTTCCCATTCCAAAGAAAGGTGACCCAAAAGAATGTGGTAACCATTGAACAATATCATTACTATCACGTGCAAGTAAAATTTCGCTGAAGATAATTAAAAAATGAATTTCAGCTACTAGAAATTCAAGCCTGATTTAAAAGAGGGTGTGAAACTAGGGTCATCACTGCCGACATCAGGTGAATCTTGGCTGAAAACAGAGTATCAGAAAGAAGTTTAATTCTGCTTTATTGATTATGCAAAGGCATCATAACAAACTATGGACAACATTTCGAAGAATGGGAATTTCAGAACTATTAATTGTAATCCTGAGGAACCTGTACAGAGTCCAAGAGGCAGTTGTTAGAACAAGGGACTACTGACTGAATGGTTTAAAGTCAGGAAAGGTATGTGTCAGAGTTGCATCCTTACAGTATACATATTCAATCTGTATGCTGAGCAGATAATCTGAGAAGATGGATTATATGGAAAACATGGCATCAAGATTGGAGGAAGACTCATTAACAACCTGTGATATGCAGATGACATAACCTAGATTTCTGGAAGCTAAGAGGATGGGCGTGACATACTGTTTGGATCCAGGCCATGGTATTTTCAATCACTTCATATGCAAGTGAAAGTTGGACTATGAATAAGGAAGACTGGAGAAGTATCAATACATTTGAATTGTGTTAGCAAAGAATATTGAAAGTGCTATGGACTGCTAGAGAAGAAACAAATCTTTCTTGTATAAAAGTATAGTACAGTGCTTCTTAGAAGCAAAGATGATCAGATTTCGTCTCTTATACATTGGACATTATCAAGAGGGACCAGTCCCTGGAGTAGGACATCTGGTTTAGAAATGTAGACGCTCAGCAAAATCGAGGAAGACCTCCAGCAAGATAAATTGACATAGTGGTAGCAACAATGGTCTCTAGCATAGTGATTGACCCTTTTGATGATAGTGCAGGACTGGGCTGTGTTTCATTCTTTTGTGCATAGGGTCATAAAGAGTTAGAACTGACTCAATGGCACCAACAGTTTTTTCTAGATTCATACTTTGTACATTACACATTCTGATTATTAATTGATATTTGGAGCTGTTTCATATAATTTTGAGTCATGCCACATCCACAAATGAAGATCTTGAAAGTTTATTCGATCCCCACCATTAAGATTGACTCCATTTTGAGGAGACATTTCTCAATTAAGATTTTGAGTGGCTTCTAACCTGAGGGCCCTCATCTTGCAGCAGTATATCAGGCAATGTTCCAGTTTTTTTTTCAGATATAGATCACCAGGTCCTACATCCTAAGTCTTTCTTAGTCTGGAAGCTTTACTGAAAGCTGTCCTCTCTGGGTGACCCTGTTGGTATGTGAAACAACAGTGGCATAACTTTGAGCATCACATCAACACGCATGTCACCACATTATGAGAAACTGACAGAGGAATGGTGGTATATGCATATAATTTTGCATCATTTTCAAATTGGTTTGTTTTTAAAGTGGAAAAGAAGGTAAATAAATCTTGCCAAATATCTTTATTTGTTCTTTTTAAACATTTTGCATGTAAATACAAAAACATTCTCAAAAGATTCTTGCAGCATTAATTCTGAATACTGTCGTACTTAGTAATCTTAGCATACCTCTTTTTTTTTTTTTTTACAATTAGTATGATAAAAGGAAGCCAACTACAAAATTTCTGAATAAGCCTCATGAGTATATTATGATAAGTGCATGTGAGAAGAATATGTTAATAAATTTTTGACTAGGTTGGATATAGAAACTTAATGACCACCTCCCCATCCCTTTTTATTTTCCAGGAAATAATTGTAAACCTTCTATTCAAACTGTTTGCCTTGTCAGGTAAACAATACAATGTTTGTCACCAGATTCAAACCATTTCAGCCCTATTTAGTCATGGCCAATGAAGTGACTCTGGAATGGACCAGAATTTTTAATGTGGGTGCACCAGAATGCTAACCAGAATGGGAAAATTATGGTTTGAAGCCCTGCTAGAAACTTAGTCTCCCATTTAGAAAACAAGAGCAGCATATGTACTACTTAACAACCAAATGTCTTGACTGGCTGAGTTTATAACAACGTTGCTCAGGTCAGAGATGGCGTCTGATCACATAACTTTTTAAAATGTGTGAGTCTCCACAGTCCTAGCAATAATCAGCTCTTGTCTGGTTTCTCTTTAATAGCCATGACTGAATTGTTTCAAAGTCCTGGTGTTTACACAGTTTATTAGAATAAGTCAATGCTATGTTTAAAAGCTATATCCTGAGGCTTTATAGTATATATAATGGCATATATGTTTTCAACAAGGTATAAACAAGGAATTTCTATGAAAATAGAACACATTGGAAACTGTGTTCCTGACATGAGGACCTCAGTTCCTAGTGGGGTTGTGGAGCAATTTTCATGGTTTCCAAGGCAAAGCAGAAACTTGTAGTAGTAACAAATTATACTGTGGAGACCTCTTAAACACTTAGCTGTGGTGAACATTAAATCTGTCTTTTCAACAGGTTTATTGCTGGATTAGGCACTTCTTGGAGAAAGATTCATTCTGCTTTGTCATTGATGTAAATTTGGTTTGTGCTAGATTTATAAAGGTGCTATGCCGAAGTCATTCCATTTTCTCAAAAGTTCACTTCAAAACTTGAGGTTTAGATTTATTGCCATCACAGACAACACTCCAATATCTCTTAAAGTTGACCACCTAAGAAAACTCAGATTCATACTGAGCCAAGTTGCCCAGATCCCCTGTGGTATTCATGTTCATTCGGAAATTGTATAAACTCTTTTTGCTGACTAAGCAATCACGTTGGTACTACTAGATTTGTCAGCCATCCAAAGATTTGAATGTGACAGGCCCATTTGCTTTGATTCTCAGTTTGCAAATTTGTTGAGAGCTAATATGGCATCAAAATTTCTAACTACTGAAGAAGAGTCACACACTAAATAAATTTGTTCTGTTTCCTTATGTTTTGAGTATTTATTTTACAGCTGTAGCCTAAAACTAGATCATAAAAGTTTGACTGGTTATGCTATTTAGTCATCATTCAACTCATTTATTCTTTACTTCTTCAGCATAATATCTCCAGGCATTGTCTTAGTTGTTGTTGCTGTCAGGTGCCATCGAGTCGGAACCGACTCATAGCGACCCCATGCACAGCAGAACGAAACAATGTCCGATCCTGGGCCAACCTCACTACCGCTGCCACACTTGACGCCATCAATGATGCCACCTGGCTAATCCATCTCGTTGGGGGTCTTCCTCTTCTTCTCTGACCCTCCACCTTACCCAGCATGAAATCCTTCTCCAGCAACTGTTCTCTCCGGACAATGAGTCCAAAGTATGAGAGACAAAGCCTAGCCATCTTGGCCTCCAAGGAGCACTCTGGTTGCACTTCTTCCAAAACAGATCTATTGGTTCTTTTGGCAGTCCATGGCACTTTCAGTATTCTCCTCCAACACCACAACTCAAAGGCATCAATTCTTCTACAATCTTCCTTCTTCACTGTCCAGCTTTTGCATCCATATGAGGTTATTGAAAATACCATGGCTTGGGTCAGGCACACCTTAGTCCTCAAGCTGACATCTCTGCTCTTCAATACTTTAAAAAGTACCTGTGCAGCAGATTTATCCAATGCAATACGTCGTCTGATCTCTTGACTGCTGCTTAGTAGCTGGAGGTAAATCAGCAAAGAAGAACCCCCCCCCCAAAAAAAATTGCCCTAGGGGATCAACAATCTAGTGTTGTAAGTAAATAAATATAATCAGCAGATAAGTAATACGGATAAAAATAAGTCAGAACAGGAGTGATAAGGAAGTATGAATAGAAGTGCCATTTTAAAAAGGGTAATCAGGAAAGGTCTCCTTGAGGAGATGGTGAGGGTATGAGCCATGAAGACTTAGGAGCCTAGAAGGAGTGATGGGGAAAGATTTGGGCATATTCAGATGAAGAGAACAGTAGGTGCCAAGGCCAGGAGATTAGTGGATAGTTGGTTTGCTGGTGGAACATTGAGGAGGGCAGTATAACTGGGCTGGGGTGAACCCAGAGATGAGATTGGGAGGTAAAAGGGACCAGAGCATGTAAAGTTTTTATGACATTATTTTTATGGAAATGTGAATCCGTAGATGTGTGGCATAGAGATAAGAAAGAACTGATACACTTTATTTATTTTTTGGCCAAAACACCATAAATTTATTCTCAGAGTTCTGGAGTCTAGAAATCTGAACTCAGGGTCTCAGTAGGACCATGCTCTCCCAGAAAGCTCTAGGGAGAAGATTATTTCTTGTATCTTTTAGCTTCTGGTAGCCCTAAGCATAACTACAATTTCTACCTCTGTCTTCACATGGTCATCCTCTCTTTGTGTCTCTGTCTTTTCCTTTTCTAATAAAAACGTCATATTGGAGTAGATCTCACCCTAATCTATTATGACCTCATGTTAACTAATTACATCTGCAAAGATGTTATTTCCATATAAGGTCACATTTACAGACATTGATGCTTAGGACTTGAATATATCTTTATTTTTTTTTCCTTTTGACTTTTTATTGTGAATTGAGTGAAGGTTTAAAGACAAGATCATCAGTTTTACATTCAACAAATCATACTCTTTGTTTCATCTCAAGGATTATGATGCTCTCCATACAATAATAGTTATCCTGCTTCCTCCTGTGGTTACTCTTTCCATCCCACCCACTTTCCCATCCCTTGTCAACTATGTCCTTAGGTAAATGTTACCCTTTTGATTTTGAATGACTGACAATTTCATGGTGAGCAAACTTTACTAGTGCTTCCCCCCCCCCCCCCCCCCCCC
>NW_006408707.1:2078180-2082819 GCF_000296735.1 Chrysochloris asiatica
CACCCCCCCCATATACCTATCTGCAGTGTACTGGACTGCAAAGTTAGTTTGAACTGCAAGGCCAGCGGTTTAAGCTCATTAGCCACTCCTTGGAAACCCTATATGGGTTGCAATGGGTCCGAACCAACTCAATGGCACTTAACAACAACAACATCCACAATTTAGCTTAAAATTGGGCCACAAGGGTGACTTCCTTTGCAAACCTGGAGGGCGGTCAAGGGTCATAGTCTTAGGTTCCTCCAGTCTCTTTTGACCAGTTAGCCTGTTTTTCACTTTTTACTTTGTAATAGTTTTGAGTTTTGTTCCATAATTTCTGCCACTCTATCTAGAAATTTCTAATGTGATCCCTTTCAGAGCAATTGGTAATGGTAACCAGACTCCATTTAATTCTTCTGGTCTGAGAGTCATGGAGACTGATGTTCACATGTTCCATTGTTCTGTTGTATTCAAAGACTTACCTGTTCACATCACTCTTCTTTCTGCTGCACATGAAGAAACCAATAGCTGTACTTTAGGTGGCTGCTCATGAACTTCTAAGATTCCAGATGCTCCTCACCAAAGTAGGATATAGAACATTGCCTTTGTGGATTGTGTTATTCCAGTTGTCCATGATTTCTCCTCAGACTATGGTCCTGAGCTTCCAGGCCCAGCAACTCACTGCTTTAAGATGTGTGATTATATCTAAGAAGTTTTCATCATTTTGCCTGCTGTGTGCTCTATTACTAAGTAGTGTTTAAAGTAACGGTAAATTACCCATGTACAAATGAATGATTCACTTAAAATTTTTTTTAAATTTTATTATTGGTGGCAATATAGACAACCAAATAGCATCCAATCACCATTCTACATGACCAGTTCATTTTCACTGGTTACACCTTCCCACTGTATAACCATCTTTGTCTATCCTTATTGTTTTATCACAATTATTTTAAGCTTTCTGCCCTTAAAAGTCTTACCTGTGTTTGAGATTAACTTGTCAATTTATATTCATACAGATCACTCTTTATCAGGCAGGGCACAATGCTTAAGGAAACTATTCTTTATTAATTAAGCTAAACAGTTGTTTAGTTTAACGATGGTTTTATTGGATAGTTTCAGTTCAAAGTTTAAAAATGATTTCTGGGCACTAGATTTGGGGGTACCCCAATCTCGCTGGACCCAGTAAGTCTGGTATCCACATCAATGTTAAGTTCTGTTACACCTTTTTGATCAGGATACATCTGTTGGGTCCTTGATCAGATGCTCAGAAATGGTTGTTAGGCACCATCCATTTCTTGTAGCCCCATGGTAATGGAGGCCGTGGTTCATGGAGGCAATTAAATCTGCAGTCCATTTCCATCTCTGATTCCAAGGTCTCCTTCTCTCTTTGCTGTTCAGGGCTGATTCATTTTTTAAAGGCTCTCTTTGGCTAATCGGGAGAATATATTCTTAGGTGGCACAAATGGTTTGTGCTTGACTACTAACCTAAAGGTTGGTTATTCAAACCCGATTAACAGTACTGTGAAAAAAATACCTGGCAATGTACTTGTATAAAAATTACAGCCAAGAAAGCAGTTCTACTCTGTAACACATCAAGTTGTCTTGAGTCGGAATCTGTTCAACAATAATGAGTCCTGTGTGGCGCTGTGGGTTAATGTGCCAGACTGCAAAGCTGGTCAAACTGCAAGGTCGGCAGTTCAAGCTCACCAGCTGCTCCTTGGAAACCCTATACAGGGTTGCTATGTGTCGGAATCGACTCGACGGCACTTAACAACAACAAGGAGCCCTAATAAAGTGGATTACGTGTGAATTTGGGTTAACCGAAAGGTCAGCATGGGAGAAAGATGAGACTTTCTGCTCCCATAAAGATTTACAGTCTTGGAAACCCTATACAGGGTCACTATGAGTCAGATCTGACTCAACAGCACAGAACCACCTACCATCACCAGGGATCCTAAGGACTTGTTAATGGGGCAGATACAAGGAAGGTATGAGAGAAAAGTCAAAATGATGCTAAAGTTTTAATCCTAATTATTTGTTATTTAAAGCCCTGATGTGTTGGTGTGGGTTAATACGCTGGACTGCAAAGTCAGTTTGATCCACAAAGTTAGTGGTTCATTCCCACCAGTCACTCCTTGGACACCATGTACAGGGTTGCTATGAATCAGAACCAACTTGACGGCAATTAACCAACAATCTCTATTGAGTCAGGACCCTCTATTATTTGTTTTCTTTAGGACTAATTAAAAACCTTTTTCTCTTACTATAAAAAAAACAAGGAGCCCTGGTGGTACAATCATTAAATGCTTGTCTGCTAACTGAAAGATCAGCAGTTTGAGTCCCCCAGCTACTTTATGTGGCAATCTATTTCCATACAGATTACAGCCTTAGAAACCCTCTGGTTCCGTTTTAATCTGTTTTATAGGATTGCTGTGAGTCAGACTCAACTTGAAATGAGTTTGGTTATGTTCCTTTAATAAAAAGAATAGCATGATAGAAGTAGTATTTGTTACAAAGTAACTATGTTTTAGCATAAAATAGAGATCCTACTTGACAATAAATTCACAAATGGCTCAAATCTGTAACATATCCCAACCCCCATAGTACAGTTTATGTGTAATGCAGGCAAATGGAAGGTCAAGTTTGAAATAAGCTTTGAATCTGTTAGAAATGGCTTATTCAGGGCTGAAGTATACACATTGCAGAACAACCAATTTTTTTGCTTTTTTCCCTATCTGAGTAGAAATCAGGAAGCAGTACCCTGCTCAAAGATGGTGGCTAACTATGTAACTTTGAATGTGTGTTGACTCCCATGTTTGAGAGGGGCACCACTGCCTATTTCCTACTTGGGTAGGAAAAAAGGCAAGAGAATTGATTGCTCTCCAATGCACACACTTTGTCAGCATAACTGAATCATTTCAAACAGGTTTGAAGGCCTGGTGTGAAATATAAAAAGAACAAAAAACAGCTCATGAATTACTTCCCTGGAGCCCTGATGTGATGCTGTGGGTTAATGTGCTGGACTGCAAAGTCAGTTTGAATGGCAAGGTTGGTAGTTCAAGCTCACCAGCTGCTCCTTAGAAACCTTATACAGAGGGTCACAATGGGTTGGAACCGACTCGACGACACTTAACAACAACATAAGGAAACAAAATCGAGAAGAGGGCCAAACAAATGTTGCACGGTATACTAGTTCACTCAGTAAGGCTGAACACTGGAAATTAACAAAGGAATATGGTGCTTGCCTTTTCTTTCAGGAGTTGAATGAAAAGTACTTTGTCTATCATACATCAGTGGAACATTGGGATTTTGCTTTATATTATTTACAGAGATATATGTCAGGAATGTAGCCATGTCAAATATTGTTGCTAAGTGCAGTTGACTTAGTTCCAACTCATAGCAACCGTATATAGGATTTCTGATGTGCAGATGGTGGGTTTGAACTACCCATCTTGTAGGATAAACAATCTAATGCTTATCGTATAGTGCCACACCAGAATTTCATTAGTGATCTTCTAAAGTTCATGGAAAAAACTCCACTATTTTAAATTCCAGTTTTCCTTGAAATTTTGGAGTCTGCTCGGATATCCAATTTCAGTCAATCAATTCTTATGCATAATTATTCTATCGGACAAAGAACTGCCCCATAGTGTTGCCTTGATTTTTATGGAAGCTGATTACCACATCTTTGTCCCTCAGTATGGCTGGTAATTTCGACTGTTGGGTTAACTTCTAAGCACTTAACTACTGCACCACCAAGATACCTTATGTCAAATATTGATACACATAGAGATATAAATGTATTTTCATAGGTATAAACTGGTAATATGAGTGTACTCATATTCTTGTTGCAGATTTTAGTATTCAGGAATTATTTGGCTACTGCGATTGGTAAGAGCAATAGAAAACTCATAGCCTTTTTTGTCCACCAAAAAATTCTTTGTAGAAAGTTAGTACCAGACTTAGTGTGAAGATATGGACCAATATTCCTTGAAGAAACCTGTGTGTATTTAGTAACAGAATACTGTAATCTCAGCAACTCTCCTAGACATGCCAATAGTCTTTAGGAATCCCCAATCAGCTCCTGAAAATGGTCCCAACTGGGCTGTGGCTGTCCAAGAAAACTGGAGAGCAGTAGTGTACAGGCACCCTATAGCACTGGTCACTCACCTCTAGGGTGGTCGGCATCTCCTTCTTCATACAAGAACCTATTGCTCAGCTCGGTGGAAGCTGAGGGAACAACTTACTTCCCTAAGGCTCAGTGAATGAGGTTCCACCATCATTGAAAGGCTTCCTTAACAAGGAATGAGGAGGTATTCCAAATGTGAGGTAGGTTGTTGCTTTTGTTCATTCCATCAAGTAGGTTTCAACTCATAGTGACCATGTATAAGGTTTCCAAGAGGAGCTGGTGGGTTTGAACCGCCAACCTTGTGACTTACAGTCCAGTTCTTACCCTGCAGCGCCACACTAGGACTCCAAGTGTAAGGAAGGTTGTTGTTGTTGCTAGGTGCCATTGAGACGGTACCGACCCATAGCAACCTATGCACAGCCAAACAAAACACTGCCCAATCCTGGGCCAACCTCATTACTGTTGCCACGCTTGAGTCCATCGATGCTGCCACTTGGCCAATCCATCTCATTGGGGGTCTTCCTCTTTTTC
>NW_006408707.1:2085879-2105654 GCF_000296735.1 Chrysochloris asiatica
TTTTCAATGAATGCTTACAGCTGTTTCTCTTCATTTTGAGTTGTGCCCTATCAGCAAATGAAGGTCCTGCAGGCTTTTCTCCCATGGACTTTACTTCATTTGCATAATCACAATCAACTCTACTTTGAGGAGGCAGCTCTTCCCCAGTCGCATTTTGAGTGCCTTCTAAGCTGAGGGGCTCATTTTCCGGCACTTTATCTGACAGTGTTTCTCTGCTATTCATAAGGTTTTCAGTGATTAAATATTCGAAAGTAGTTTGTCACTCCTTCTTCCTAGTCTGTCTTTGTCTGGAAGCTCATCTGAAACCTGCCCACCATGGGTGACCCTGCTGGTATTTAAAATACCAGTGGCATAAGTTTTAGAATCACAGCAACTCACAAGCCACCACAGTATGACAAACTGATAGACGAGTGGTGTGTAAGGAAGGTAAAAGACCTTAACTGAGGATTGGCATTAATGTTGCCATGATCCTGTGCTAAATAGAAACATCCATTTAAACCATTATTCTTCAGCCTGCCAGTGCAAGGGAAACTCAGTAATCTACCTTTTCTGACAGTTTCTTGGGAAATTGTATTGCTGTTTTAACTCACATAAATTCTTGAGGTTTTTTTTTTCCCTTCTCTCCCACCCCTCACTTCCAAGCTTCCTTTAACTCATCTTGGAATAAGTTAAAAAGAAACAAAATCATAAATTCTAAATCGAGCTCTTAAAATGGAACTGAAGTTCATTGATTAAATATGAAAGGGAGCATCTTTAACAAAATGAAAGCCAAGCTTTTAAATCTTCACTCTACATTGGTTAATTCGGTCTTTGGCAGTAGTTTCTTCATACAATTTTGCATATCAGGTGTTTACAGACTAAATAGTAGATGAGCTCCAAGTACACTATGTCATTTAATGTCAATGAGCTAGCCCTGTTTATTCGGCACTGTGCTTAGCAATTGAAATAATCTGCATCAAAGTGCTCAGTATGCCACAATTAAGAAGCATACTTGTGGAAGGCACACTCTTGGTTCATTTTTTAAAAAGACCATCTGTTCCTTGGTATGCTACTCGTGCAGGTTTTTCTTTCATCTTTTACCTTCTTAAAAAAAAAATCCATAGCTTTGTAAAGTTTTTGATATTATTTAATTCTTAAGTTTTATAGAATGCTCATTCTCTGGATTTTCAGATGTGGTTTCACCAACATACTCACAAAATCATTTTAAACCCTCACTCATCTTAGAAATAAGAAACTATGGAAGCTCACCCCCACCCTGTATTACTTGTTTGAACCTTGAGGTTTGAACTCATAGCCACTCCTTAGAAACCCTATACAGCATTGCTGTGACCTGGAAACCATTCGAAGGTACTTGTCAACTACAAGTGAGCTATTAGTTCCTGTCAGCAGCCAGTAATAGTAGTCATAGTAGTAGTATCAGTGTTGATGGTAGTAACCAATTCTAATTTGTAACTTAACAGTGTATAAGATATTCAAGGTTTAGAAAGTGAAGTTTCACTAGTTTCTTTTAAGTGTCTTTATGAAAGGCTAAAAGTACCCTGGCAAGCTGTACAATAGGAAATCCTAAGTAGAATTCTAGCCCAAAAGGCACTGCATCTTAGTGACACACCTTTGATCATTCTGAGACTATTATTTTTAGCAAGTTACTGAGAAAACAATGTCTCATTCTGATTGCTTTTAATTCAGAAGACAATCCTCTTTAACCCCATGTGGCTGAGCACTCTCTCATTCAGTCTGTTGTGAAGGTGAAATATGTACATTATTTTGTGGAAAATGAACAGGACAAAGGGAAGTGGTAAAATATTCTTTAGTTAAATAGCACATTTGATGCCCAGGAGCCACTTGAAACAAGATAGCTTATTTAAGAAGTTTATTTTCTTGTGTGAGAGAAAAAAATGCTTGTATAGCCTGTGCTCTGGAATAAAAATAAGTAATACTACACAACTTCATTTTAAGTGATTAAACACAGTGCCTAGTTGTTGTTTAACCTTTTAGAGGAAAGAACAGTGTTGTTGGAGACTATATATTCCCGAATCTCTTTATTTGGTGCCATTTTATTTATGATGCTAAACAAAAAGGTAAGCAGGAAATGAAGCTGCTTTAAGGAAAATTACAGTGTCAGAAAAGAGACTTGGAGTAAATGTGATAACCATTCCCAATCCTGTGCCTATTAGGTAGGATCTGGATGAGATTGGGTTCTTATAGGATTTCAGTTACAATTATGAATCTTCCCCAACCTTTGTTTTAAATTTTGCTTTAGGCTTTAAATGACCTTAAAGTATATTTAGGTGGTCAAGGTGGTGGTGGTTGTATGCCATTGAGCTTGTTTCAAGTCATAACAACAAACCTGTTTAGTGTTTTTGAGGTTGTAAATCTTTATGGGAGCAGAAAGTCTCATCTGTCTCCTGTGGAGTGGCTGGTAGACTCAAACTTCTGATCTTGCAGTTAGCAAGCAGCGCAGCTCATAATCCACTGCACTACTTTGTATAGTCATGAAAACAAGGGATTGATTATTACAGTCCAAAACCACCTGAATTTTATTAAATAAATATGGGCATTATTACAGTCCCAAACCACCTGATTCTTACTGAGTAAATATGGACATTATTTTCTGGGATCTGCACTGTGTATTTAAGGCATCACCTGCAATACCCAGCAGTGATTAAGTGTTGTTGTTACGTGCCATCAAGTCAGTTCTGACTCATAGCTAGCTCATGAACAACAGAACAAAACACTGATTCTGTGCTGTCCTCACAGTCATTAAGCTTGACCTTATGTCTGCTGCCGCTGTGCCAATCCATCTCATTGGGTTCTTCCTCTTTTTCGCTGACTCACCAGTTTCCCTAGCACAAGGGTCTGGTCCCTCCTATGTCTGAAGCATGAGAGATAAAGTTTCACCCTCCTGGCTTCTAAGGAGCATTTTGGATGTATTTCTTCCAAGACATATTTGTTTGTTCTTCTTGCAGTCCATAGTACTTTAAGTATTCTTTTCCATCATCATATCTCAAATGCATCAATTCTTCTACCATCTTCCTTAAGTAGAAGATCTTTAATCAACCAGTTCAACTTCTTATTAGACTGCCTCCATCAAAAGAAGAAAAATTTATTGGCGTAAAGACATTATTAAATAAGCCTTTATACAGTGAGTCCTCTGGTGGCACTATGAGCTAATACACTGGACTGCAAAGTCGGTTTGAATCACAAGGTAACTGGCTCAAGCTCACCACCTGCTCCTTGGAAATCCTATAAAGGTCACTATGAGTCGGAACCAACTTGACGGCGCTTAACAACAACAATGAAATTAAAAGTATCTACAAAAAGATGAGGTACCTATCAGTAGGTATGGAGATCTGGTACATAGCATCTTTTGTTAGCTGGCAGATGTGTAAAATTCTTTGAACCAACAGATGTCAGCCTGATTGAACACAGACAGGGAGGCAGCAGGAACTAGCAATAATGGTAAAATGTTTGGGAAGTCAAGGTTGGGTTAAAGTATTTGGGTCTAACAGTTGAACAGCCAACAGACAAGCCTAGAGTAAACAAAGCTTTCCTCTTTAGCTATTGATTTATTATAAGTATGAAAATTACTTCTATTCCTACATGCAAAAAGGTACATTCAGGTTCTAAAACGATGTATCCCAAGACTAGATTACCCAATAACAATGTGCCTCACTGTGAATTTTTTAGAAGCTTAGAGGGGAAAATTCTCATTATTTTCATGAGTTCTTGCAGAAAAGACTGTTGTATATTTTTTTCCAGACTATTGGTGGAAATTTTTTCTTAGTGTATAAAGAATAAACCATTCCCCTACCCCAGCAGCTACCCAGTCTGGGAAACAGTGCTTATGAAATAGCAGTTCTCTAAATTAAAAACTCCAAAGACATATTAACTGAGGTTCTTTTTTATTTTTTTATTGTTGGCATTAAATACAAATCAACATTAAATCTGAGACCATTTTTAGTGTCAGATTCCCAGATCTAAAATAGGCTATATAAATAAAAAAAATTGGCAAAAATGTTTTACTTATGTTTTGTGCACTTATAATGGTTGAGACTCTTCATTTAGAATTCAAACATCCCCCCTCTAAATTCCATATGGAATAAATTTCAAGGAGTGCCAAAAATAATGGAGAGATGCTTGAGTCTAAGCAAATAATATATTTGAAGATTTCAATTATAGTAAAATACTGGTTTTTCTCTACACAAAAGATAGTTTATTATCCTCTCCATCAGAGACTAAAATGTAGTTCCGTTTCTATCCATGCTTATTTTTAAAACTGTTAGTCAAATAAATGGAGTATTGTCAGTTAAGAATCTTTTGGTTGCAATTAATAAAAACACCAACTCTACTGACTTAAATGGGAAAAAGGAAAAGATTTTATTGGTTGATGGAAACCAGCATTTTGCATTTCTGGTTTTCTGCAGTCCTTCCCACTTTGTCTTCCCCATTATATTACTCTTGCTGTTGTTAAGTGTGCCTGAGTCAATTCTCCCTCATAGTGACCCTGTATAGGAGTTCCAAGAAGCAGCTAGTAGGTTGGATCCCACAGCACCACACCAGGAGTCCAGACTGTCCTTAGAGATGGCCTTATTCTACCACTCTTCTTGTGGTAGCAAAAGGGCTGAAATCGTACTAGACCTAATATCTCATAAATATATATTGTCCAGAGGAAATAAAGAAACTATCTCTATATTTCTAACAAAAGATTTGGCGTTTACCCTGGTGGAAATGACTTATGCCAAATTTTGATGAATCACAGTGCCCATGTGGATGGGATATACAGGTGTGTTTAAGGAGCACTGGTGACAAAGCATTGAACTGCAAACCACAGGACAGCAGTTCAAACCAACTAGCAGCTTCTCCGGAGAAAGATGAGGCTTGTATGTTCCTTTAAAGGTTTATAGTCTAGAAGATCCTAAAGAGCAGTTCTACTCTATTATGTAGGAGCGCTATGAGTTGGAATTGACTTAATGGCAGGGTTGTTTTTTGCCTTTTTTAAAACTTTGTTTTGTTTTTGGTTAAGCAAATCAAGATGCAGATTCACTTAAGCATGCACATCTGTATATCCCATCCACCTGAGTTAAGGGTAAGTTTGTTTCTACCTAAGTACAGCTAAGAGTTTTGGTGATGGAGTAATTCTTAAAGGAAAATCTGAGTGTTGTTAGGAAGACTGAAAGAGGATGCTGAGTGGTTAAATAGGAGGCAGTCAACAAATATCCCCCAAAACTATCTACCTAAAAATGATAGAAACTTAAACTGATTTGGGGAAGTTTACCTTGCCCATCCCTTTGCTTCTCAGGGGAAAAGGCGAGCAAACAAACAAAAGACCCCCAACTTATCCAATGTCATTATTTGGGTATGTCCAGGTAAGGATGTTACAACCTTATTGCAACATGTTAATTTTTAACATCTTTTGGAAGCATCTTCTTTTGAAAGTAGTGCAATCTGCAAACAGAGAAGATTCTTCCTCTGAGGTGACTCTAGTACACCGTCAACCTAATTAAATGGACTATACTCTGATTTTAAAACTGGTCGGATTTCAGTGAACTACTTGCAGGGCCTAGAGAAAAATTGGATTTGACAGAAAACATTTTACTAGTTTTACATTTGCATTTTCTACTAAATCTATAAGTGCCTCTTATACAACAGAAACTCAAAATGAAATCTAAAGTCTTTCCCCTCTATTTTTTCTACTCTACATATGATCATTGAAATATGCCCATTTCATTTTTGTGTAGCACATGCTCTTGTGCTGTTTTTAACAGCCCAAAAATTGCCCTCAGATGGCCCTAATTTGGATTTTAATTTATACCCCCAGCTGACAGTATTTATAGACTAAGCAGTGGCATTATTGTCTTTACAAAATAACATCCTTCTCACATTGGTTTATGAAACTAAGCCCTGAATGCTATCCCCAAACAGAAAGTGGAAGAGTACAAGGGTAAATCAAAAAGTATTGCTGCAAAATAGTAGAAACCTTTATTAAGCAAAAAAAAAAAAAAAAAATCAAAATGTGAACAACAATCCTCCATCTAATAGGTCTATGCATTCCATACACTTCTGGAGACAATGGAGCACTGGACCTCAAGGTTGGTTTGGACTGAAAGGTCGTCAGTTCAAACTCACTAGTTGCTCCTCAGAAACCCCGTATAGGGTCATTATGAGTCGGAACCGATTTGATGGCACTTAACAACAAGACCATAAATATACTGGAAATTAAGAATGTGAGAGACATCTCCAGTTCATTTTTGGCCTCAGTGGACAATTACACTATCTAACCATCAGACCTAATGCTTGCTATGGTGTGGCACTTCAGGCTAATGCATCAGACTGTTAAGTCATTTGAATTTCAAGGTCGGTGGTTCAAGCTCACCAGCTGCTCCATGAAAACCCTATACAGGGTCGGAATCGACTTGATGGCACTTAACAACACAAATAGGTTTCAGATGGGTCCTTTTAGTGGGACTTTCTCCACTTCATCTTACTGTTTTCATTTTGTACTTTTGAAGACCAAATAACTGGTCTTCGATGTCTGTCACCCTTCTTCATCTGTTAAGTAAAGTACAAATTCTAGTATGTTTATTTTTAATTTATCACTGATTCAGCTTTTAAGAATGTAGCATGTTTAATTAACTTCAATTGCTTCTTTAAAAGAGTCATCCCCAACTCCTTTATTTCTTTTTTTATTCAGTGCTATGAATTCCTTGAATAGTTGTCCCCTTAATCCCCTGTCTTCATCCATTCTGGCTACTTCCAGTCCCAGGACCCCCAACAAAGAGCAAGCAAATGATGATGTCGGAGATTCTGAGCTGCATTTTTTCAGTAGCTATAGGGGTATCATATTAGTCCAGTGTACATAGCCCAACATGAGTAATTTAGTGACTTTACTTTCGTAAGGAAGTCAGATTTCTAGAATGCAACCAATATTTTCATATCTAAGCCATGTAGCATCAACAAATTCTAAGGTAAGTATAAGCATTTGTTCCCCTTTCTCTGTATTGACTTCTATCCCTGAAATATTTACACTGTCTTGAAAGTAGAGACAGCTTTGGTATGATTCCAGTGCCTTGAGCATGAGACTTGCCAAATTTCCAAACAGGATTTTTTGGGACAGCTGCTTTGACATTGGTTACTTCTAACAGGCTTCTCCATCTTTGTATGTAGTTCTTCCATTCACCTCTCTTGTGTCTGGATTTTAGCCGTATATTTTATTTAAGGAGTTTCAGAATTCATTGAATGAGGATGTGAAGGAGATGCTGCCATTTGTATTGTGTTTCTTAAGTAATCCCTGAGGCAAAAAGGCCTTAATTAGTGAGGAAAGTAAGATTTCACAATTTATGCTTATGATTCAGGGTAGCCTAGAGAAATGTTTCAAAGCTGGTTGGAGGGAAGATGTTTCAAAAGCCTGTGGAACTAATAGCTATTCTTATTTCCATCACTCTCATTGTTGCTTAAAGATTTTGAAGATGATTTCATTCAAAGTTCCATGTGCTCATTATGCAAGGCAGCTAATTATGGCCCCCAAAGTCTGTTCATCTAAAGAATATGCACAATATGTGTAACCACTGAGCAGTAAACATTGTTCACATACAGTAGGTATCATTATTTGAATGTAATTTGACAGTCTTAAATAACTGTGCACAAATTGTGGCTCTTTACATAGAAAATTGGCTCAGTTGTTCTTATAAAAGTATCAGAAACCACTTAAAGGAGTTAATAATGAGTCTTCAAAATGCACTGCCCGGAAAGACTTCCTTTACTGCATTTTCACTCAATCTACATTGATTCTCAGTATAGAACTCTATTTAATTTTGTTCATTGTTTCCCAGAGTCTCAATACAGGTTCCCTAAACATCTACTTATGGTAATTTAAGTGCCCAGTGAGATCATCACAGGTTCGGTTAATCATAATTAACATAGGGCAGAATCGATCACTGAGGCCACTTGCTGTGTTACCACATGTAAAGGTATGCTTGCATGACAGAAAGGCATCTCAGATGGAGATCACTCACAGTCTGTGAGGCTACTTGGGGGTTACAGTGGGCCCAAAATAGTATTTAAGAACCTCCTAGGAAGACTCTACATTCCCCACCCTCCATAGATTCATATGCTCAGTGATACACTGCTGAACTCTTGATCTACCATGTACATTCCCATGCCAGAGCCTTTACTCCCTTTGGCCCCCTTTCCAAAATTCCCTACCACTACTTCTCAGCATATTTATGCTTCCTGGCCCAGCTTATGGCCCACTTCTCCTAATAAATCTTTGCTAACTCTGCACTCTAGCCTAAGCATGTTTCTTATCTTTGATGCATAGGTTTTATTAATATAGGTTCTTGTTCACATATCTGTTTATATATATATATATAAGGTGACTTCAAAACATTTGTGGAAAAGTTCCATTATCTTAATTCCATTTGTTTGCAGCATTTTTGAAGCCCCTTTGTGTGTGTGTGTGTTGTTGCGGTAAAGAGCCATCAAATTGATTCCAACCCATAGTGACCCTGTACAGGGTTTCCTAGAAGCAGCTGGTAAGCTTGAACCTCCAAGCTTGTGATTCAAACTGGCTTTGTAGTCCAGTGCATTAACCCACAGCCACTGTATATATATAAATTATATATGTATGAATATACACATATATAAGGAGCTCTGGTAGCGTAGTGGTTACGAATTGGGCTGCGAACCTTAAGGTCAGCGGTTCGAAGCTACCAGCTGCTCCATGGGAGAAAGATGAGGCTTTCTACTCCCGTAAAGATTTACACCCTCGGAAACCCTGTACAGGGTCGCTATGGGTCAGAACCGACTCCACGGCACTTAACAACAACAAAATACACATATATATACATATAAAATTTTATTGTTGTTAAGTGCCTGTATAAGTTGGTTCTGACTCATAGCAACCTTGTATAGGATTCCCGAGAAGCAGCTTGGTGGGTTTGAACCGCCGACTTTGTGGTTCACAGTCCAGTACTGATAGAGAAGTCTCTCTCTATATGTACATATATATACATACATAAAATTGATCCATTTTGGAAGAAGTGCAGCCAGAGTGCTCCTTGGAGGCCAAGATGGCCAAACTTCGTCTCTCATACTTTGGACATGTCGGGAGGGACCAGTCACTGGAGAAGGGCATCATGTTGGGTAAGGTGGAAGGTCAGAGAAAAAGAGGAAGACCCCAACCAGATGCATTGGCCAAGTAGCAGCATGGATGGACTCAAGCATGGCAACAGTAGTGAGGTTGGCCCAGGATCAGGTAGTGTTTCGTTCTGCTGTGCATGAGGTTGCTATGAGTCGGTACCGACTTGATGGCACCTAACAAACAACATACATATTCACACACACACACACATATATATATGTGTGTGAATATATATATATACACACATACACATGCATATAATTGTTAGGTACCATTAAGCCAGTTCTAACTCATAGCAACCTGTATAAGAAGGGTTTCCAAGGAGCAGCTGATGAATTTGAACTGCTGACCTTGTGGGTCAAACTGACCTTGTAGTCCAGTGCTTTATCCCATAGCATCACACCAGGATTTCCTATATAGATTATATTATTGGTTCATATTTTCTGAAATTTTCAATATATAGGATATTTTACATTGATAAATATGCATTTTTAGATTATCAACTCATTCTTTAATATTCTAGCACCTAAAACTGTACATGAAACATAGTATGCACTCATAATTATTTGTTGAATAAACAATTAAATTTCTTTGCATGCTGCACACAGTATTTTAATATTGCTAGAATTAGCAAATATCCAACTATATATCTAACAGAATAAAAAGCATGGTAGTTTTTTGTATATCATCAGCTATAGGAAATGTCAGGAGAATCATATTAGTTGCTTTCTTGGTTTATTCCATTTTTGTTTGTTTGTTTTGATATTAAGAGATATGTTTGTACCTGGCCTGAGCCAGACTGTGCTGGATGTTTCATATTATTCATCTATGTGTGAATTTGCAGCTATAGCATAATTTCATTTGACGTGCACAAAAGGTGCCTCTAAAGTAATATCTGATATTTAACCAACATACTAGAACTGCTATCTCCTTCAAAGTAGTCATCTTTTGGGATCATTCCTATTAATTCATTGTAGTCACACTTCATAGATCTTTACCAGGTAGATGTGGGAAGTGTAAGTGGATGTTATGGTCAAGGAAAGGTAGAGGACAAAGGGGTAAGAAGGTGCAAATTAGCTCTTAATACTTTCCCCATTCATCAATGAGTCACTGTACATGTCATGTGAGTTTGATCTATTTTACTAAGATATTCATTCTGATTCAAAAGTTGCCTGTTCGTCTGTGTCTGACTAGGAACTGTCTGTCTTTGCATTCCAGTATCACTTTACTTTCCATGCAGAATGGAAACTATTTTAGAGATATGTCTAATTGAAAGAAAATTAAGTTTGATGTAATAGTAGTATTATAAGCTACTCAAAGATTGCATAATGTTTGTGAATGTGTACTTTCTTTGTCTTTTTCAGACTATTTTAATGAAAGGTTAACCTACTCTTTAGTTGCTTTTAGCTTTCTTTTTTCACTTTAGTTTATTATTGAATAACAATTCACATAAGCCATGATCCTAGACATGTTCTCCCCACCCAAACCTTTTTTCCATCTTGTCTTTATGAGTTTATCTAATTATCTAGAATATGAGGTGAGGTGTTGGAGTCTGGTACAGTCAGACAGACGTGGGCTCCAGGCCTATCCCTACTTCTTATTAACTGTGGTCTTTGGAGAAATTACTCAGACTCATCTGCAGTATAGCTTCCATATTTATATGATACAAATAAGACCTGTGTCACAAGAGCGTCATGAGGAGTAATTGAATAAGTGTATCTAAAATATATATATAAGTATTCAACACATGTTAATACATAACATTATTTATTATGTGAATTCATAGTGCTTTACACAAAGATTGCTGCTAAATTGCTTTCTCTTATTTTACTTCAAAAAAAAATCAAGTTTTTAATCCCTTATGCCTTAGTACATAAAGCTGCAAGCAATAAACACTAGATATATTTTGTTTATATTTAGTAAATCATGTAAGATATAACATATATTGAATACCTGTGATGCTTTTGAAAAATATATATTAGTAGATATTATTCTCAATACTTGACTGGCCTGTCGTCCAGTTTTCAAGAAATGTTAAAATACACATTTGGATTTAGGGAATTTAACCAGATTTGCTAAACTCCTCGAGATTAAAAAAAAAAAAAAAAAGTTTTGCTGTAGGCATGCAGTCTATCTCTCTTCCTTTTTAGTTCCTTTGGGCATAATATTAGATTGGTTCCCAACGTGGTCATGCCCTTATATTCCTGCTAAGTTTGTCTGTAGTCCCATACTTCATTCTCAAGAAATGTTGCCCAGAGGCACATATGCACAAAGGTAGACCCACAAATTACCATGGGAGGCCGCAGCTGCCTGAGGCAGGTGAGCCCACAGAAAATATGAAACATACAGAATGTATTAAAAGGCAAGTCTCCACCCCAAAAGTATGAAGTGAAATTCCATTATAAAAATAATTCCAGATGGACAAAGGCTTGAAAATGATCCTTTAGTGAGCGTGAGTTACAGCTTCATCTGTATATCGAAAGAGGGGAGGTATTATATAATAAAAATTTATAAATATATATATGTTGTGATTATATGATCAGGTTTACCTGACTGGCTGTACTTAATCGTATACTCATATGTCTGTAACTGTGTGTATTTGATATATGTTAAAGTCTTTTTATCCACAGTATTTTTTAAGTGTTATTGTTGTTAAGTGCCATTGAGTCAGTTCAGATTCATAGTGACAGACAGGGTTTCCAAGGAGCTGCTAGTGAGTTTGAATTGCTGACCATGTGGTTCAAACCAACCTGGTGGTCCAGTGTTTATTCTATAATGGCACACCAGGACTCCATTTTAAGTGCTAGCTATATATTATTAAATATTATCATTAAAGTCTGAAGAGGCATTACACGTAATACCTCTTTTTTAAGGTTCTTGCTCAATAATGAAAAGTATCTTATGTGAGAAACCAAAGCAAAATAAATGGATCAGAATAATGTTTAATCAAATCTTAAGTTTGGAATAAACTCTTTTAAAACACCGTAAATGTTTTGTAAACAGAAACTCTTTATCCAAGAAACCACAGAGTAGACAGTTTTAAACTTATGTTTTTATGTTAATGATTATTTAATCATTGGGTTTATTACATACATAAACAATTATTCTACATTGAATTAAAATGTTTTTCATCTACTCTAAAATTTTTAGACTATAAAGCAATAATTTTTAAGTTACTTTAAATATTATTATCTTATTATAATCACGGAGAGCCACAGTGTATATTGCAAAGAAACATTGAACTGCCAGGTCTGAGATGGAAGCAAGAAACCAGGAATCCTACTCACTTGAGTCTTTTCCGTATTCTTCCCTCTGCTTCCCTCTTTCACCTCACTACCCTTTTGCCACACCCCTGTAGCTGGTGGAACCAGAGTTATTTCTGTGGTATTGGGGTCTTCAGAATATTGATGGCTATCACTTCTTTACTCCTACAAGTGGGAAGTCTAATACCCATTCAGCATAAGTTATACTTTCTCAAAGTAATAATACATAAGCAATTGAAGTTGTTATTTTAAACCTTGGATGCTTTAGTGATTTCCTTGAGAAAGAATGCACTTTTGTTTACTATTATATTTTATTATTGGCATAAATAAACATTCCTCTAAGAATGATGTTTCTGTTTTGGGTACAAGTAGACAAGGTTGTTCTTTTATCTATAAAATATGCTTGATATCACTTTTCTTAACAAATGTAATAATGATTTTGGCATAAAAAAAGACATGGAAACTAAGGAAAGCTTCCTTCTGTGAAGACCAGACTGGAGTGAGGCAAGATGGGAGGCAGGCAACCAATTAGATTGGCTGGGCTGCCAGGAGAACAAAGGAATCTGTATTGAAAGAAGTATAGCCAACATGCTTCTCAGAAATGAGGATGGTAAGGCTTCCTCTCATGTACTTTAGACATGTAATCAGTATGGACTAATTGCTGGGAAAGGACATCATACTTGGTAAAGTATGGGTAATGAGATGGGTTGACAACAGTGGGTTTAAACATAACAACTGTGAGGCTGGTGCAGCACTAGGCAGTGTCTTGTTCTGTTGTGCATAGGATTGCTATGAGTCAGAGCCAACTAGACAGCACCTAACAACAACAACAGTGTGATTACACAAGATGATGAAAATCCAAATTAAAACACAGGCAATGGAGAGGGAGAAGATGGGAGAGATTGAAGAGTTACTTAGAAGATGGAATCAATAGTGAGGTACTGATTGAATATGAATGCCAAGGCAGAGGAGTAGTAAAGGATGGCTTTCCTGTCTTTGACTTGGGTAATAAGGTCATGGTGGCACCAGCATCTGATAGGGTATAAGAGTAAAAATGGGATTTGAGTCATGAATAGTGGGTGTGTTTTTGGATGTGTTGCATTTGAGTGCCTTTGAGGCATCCAGGTGGAGCCCTGGAGCTAGAATTTCTGTGTGAAGCTCTGGAGAGCTTTCTAAGCTGGAAATAATGTTTTTGAATAACTAATGTTTTGAGGGGAGTCCTCATGTAGCACTGTGGGATAATGTACTGGACTGAAAGGTCAACAGTTGCAATTCACCAGCTGCTCCTCAGAAGCCCTATTCAGGGTCACTATAAGTTGGAACTGACTCAACAACACTTAACAACAACAACATTTGAGGAGTCCTGGTGTGACACTATAGGATACAGCACTGGACTGCAAGGTCATTTTGAACCATAAGGTTGACCGCAGAAGAACTGATGCATTTTAATTATGGTAATGGAGTCCTGTGTGGCGCTGTGGGACTCACCAGCCGCTTCTTAGAAACCCTAGATAGGATCACTATGAGTTGGAACCAACTTGACAGCATTTAACAACACCAACATACTGATCAGATTTGCCTAATGCAATATGTCACTTAATTTCCTGACTGCTGCTTCCATGAGTGTTGTTTGTGGATCCAAGCACAATGAAGTCTGATAATGTCAATCTTTTCTCCATTTATCATATATATTGGTCCAGTTGTGACAAACTGACATATGAGTGGTGGTCTCACTATAAGGCTTGTGAAATGTTAAATATTTTGAAATATCTGTTGCCCAAGTCATTTTTGTTTAAGTTAGATTACAAATTTATATTACCAATACAAAGCAAAATAAAATGAATTAATGCATTTTTTTTATTTTGAGAATATAAAGGTTAAAGAAGTACACAAGAAAAGTTCTTTCATCTTATAAATTACTAAGACAAAACACAAAATATGTTTTCTCTTCATTTTAGTTAGGACAATGAATTATTTTTCCTATACAAACTAAAGTAAAATTTCAATTGTCTGGAGATCAATTATCAACCAACTTCAGCTAGAACACAAACCAAAAGCCTGCAAGTTTTAATAACTTTAATAAAAAAGGAAGAAAGCACTTTGTGCAATTAAAATATACACCACAAGGTACATGCATAAAATGTCTTGTATTTTTGTTTTTAAATTTCCATAATAAGAATTTTTTTTTTCCTGAATAAAGGTTTATGGGGAGAAGAGTATTAAAAGGTAGTTTTAGATGGTCTTCAAGAGCCTGTCATCTTCAGGTACCGTCTTTCCTTCACCGAAGGAAGAAACATCTTCTGATTAACCATGTTATACTTGTTGTTGTTATGTGCCATCGAGTCGGTTCCGACCCATAGCGACCCTGTATAGGGTTTCAGAGGGTGTAAATCTTTACGGGAGTAGAAAGCCTCTTCTTTCTCCCGCGGAGCAGCTGGTAGTTTCGAACCGCTGACCTTAAGGTTCGCAGGCCGATTCGTAACCACTACGCTACCAGTGCTCCTTAGGTACATGATAATTCTTTCTCAGCTTTTCCAAATATTAAAATGTTAACAACTATGACTACAAATCCTACTCTCAAAAGAGACTCCTGTGATAGGATAATATACATGGCACCTACTCATGTTGTCTGTCCTGCTTTCCCTAATCACAGTTGTTGTTAGTTTCACCTCATAGCAATCCCATGCACAACAGAACAAAACACTGGTTCCAAACTGTCCTCACACTGTTACGTTGTAACCCATTGTTGCTACTGTTGTATCAGTCCATTTTATTAAAGGTCTGCCTCTCTTTTGCTGACTGTCCTCTTTACCAAGGATCAAATACAAGTAAAAGAATCAAATGTAAGATCCATCTGATTTAGTCAGGGAGTGGTCCCTTCTGACAACATGTCCAAAGTTTAAGAGAGAAAATCTTGCCATCCTTATTCTAAGGAACATTCTGGCTGTACTTCTTCCAAGGTAGATTTGGTTGATATTCTAGAAGTCAACTGCACTTTAAATACTTTTTGCCATCACCATAATTATTGTTGTTGTTGAGTGCTGTTCAGTCAGTTCTGACTCATAGCAACCTTGTCTAGGGCTTCCATTGGCTGGTGGGTTTGAAATACCAGCCTGCAGTTCAAATCAACCTTGGGGTCCAATGCATTATCCTACAGCACCACAGAGAACTCCATTATCATAAATAAAAAATGCATCACTTCTTCTATGTTCACCCTTATTCATTGTCTATCTTTCACACACATATAAAGCAATTTAAAATATCACGGCTTGGGTCAGGCAGACCTTAGTCCTTAAAGTGATATCTTTGCTCTTTAACACTTTAAAGAGGTCTTTTGCAGCAAATTTGCCCAATGCAGTATGTCATTTGATTTCTTAATTGCTACTTTCATGAATACTGATTGTGAATCCAAGCAAAATGAAGTCCTACAAAAATCTTTTTTTTTACATTTATCATGATTTTATCTATTGGCCCAGTTGTGAGGATTTTTGTTTTCATTACAGTGAAATGCAATCCATACTGAAGGATGTAGTCTTTGATATTTATCAGTCAGTAAGTATTTCAAGTCCTCTTTGCTTTCAACATGCAAAGTTCTGGCAATTAATTGCAGGTTTTAAAGGAGTCTTCCTCCAATCCTGATGCATTGTTCTTCTTCATATAATCCAGGTTATTTGTTCAGCATACACATTGGATAAGTATAGTGAAAGGACACAATCCATCTGCGTAACTTTACTGATTTTTAACCATCAGTATCCGCTTGCTTTATTCTAACAACTACCTCTTGGTCTATGTACAAGTTCCTCATGAGCACAATGAAATGTTCTGGCATTTCCATTCTTCACACTGTTATCCACAGTTTGTTATGACCCACACAGTCAAACATCTTTGCATAGATCCACATCCTCTTCTGAATCAGGCTTGAATTTCTGGCATCTCACTGTTGATGTACTGCTACAACGGTTTTTCAGTTATCTTCAGAAAATTTTTACTTGCATATGATATGAATGATACTATCTAATGATTTCTGCATTCCGTTGGGTCACCTGTCTTTGGAATGGGTACAAATATGGATCTCTTCCAATCAGTTGACCAGGTAGCTGTCTTCCAAATTTATTAGCATATACAGGTAAACACTGTTAATCAGTTTGTTGAAACATTTCAATTTATATTCCATCTAGCACTGTATCAGGTTTTTGAAACATTTCAATTTATAGTCCATCAATTCCTGGAGCCTTGTTTTTCATCAGTGCCTTCAGTGCAGCTTGGACTTCTTCCTACAGTACTATTGGTTCTTGATCTATACTACTTTTTGAAATGGTTAAACATTGACCATTTCTTTTTGGTATAGTGACTTTGTGTATTCCATCTTCTTCTCATGTTGCTGTTATTGGTTCCAACTCATAGTGATCCTGTATAGAGGAGCAGCTGGTGGGGTTGAACTGCTGACCTTTCGGTTAGCAGTCTAGTGCTTATCCTACAGTGCCTTACATACCAGGACTTCTGCATATTCAGTATTTGGCCCTTAGACCCTTCAATACTGCAACCTGAGGTTGAAACTTTTTCTCCAGTTTGTTCAGCTTAAGAAATACTAAGTGCTTTCTTCCCTTTGGTTTTCCAACTCCAGATCTTTGCATAGCCCATTGTCATACTTTACTTTGCCATCTCTGGCTGCCCTTTGAAAATTTCCATCCAGCTCTTTACTTCATCCTTTACTTCATCATTCCTTCCAGTCACTTTAACTTCTGTACCTTAAAGAGCAAGTTTCAGAGTCTCTACTGATACCCTGTTTTTGTTTTGTTTTGTTTTGTCTTTTAATGACCTTTTGCATTCGTGTATAATGATATCCCACAACATTTCAGCTCTGTATAATATCAGACAACTCTTAAGATCTTGGTTATTAGTGTGTAATGCACCAAATTAGTCCTTGACATGGTGTCTAAGTTCAACTGGGATATATTCAAGGTCATGTTTTGGCTGTCGTAAACTGGTTTTAATTTTCTTCAGCTTCAGCCTGATCTAGTATATGAGCAGATGGTGGTCTTTTTCACAATCTCCCCAGGCCTTGTTTTGGCTGATACTGACTTTCATCATTTTCCTTTCCACAGTGTAGTCAATTTGATTCCTGTGTATTCCATCTGGTGAGGTCCACATATAAATTCACTATTTGTGTGGTTGATGTTATTTACAATGAATAAGTCATTTGTCTTACAAAATTCTATCATGGGATATCCATCATCTTATCACCAAAGTCATATTTTCCATCTATGAGTCCTTCCTTTTTGTTTCCCACTTTCAAATTCTAATCACCAATAACTATCACTGCCTCTTGGTTGCACATTTCATCAATTTCAGACTCAAGATATTGATAGAATTCTTCTATTTCATAATCTTTGGTTTTGGTGCATAAATTTGAATAATAGTGATATTAACTGGTCTTCCTTGCACATATATGTGCATTATCCTATCTGTGGTACATATATATGTATATTATCCTATCACAGATAGCACTGTACTTCAAGATAGACCTTGAAATGCTATGTGTGATACCATTCCTCTTCAATGTGTTGTTCCTGGCATAAAAAAACCTCATGATGTCTGACTCAAAATGGCCAATTCTAGTCCATTTCAGCTCACTAATGCCTAGGGTATCAATATTTATGTATTCTATTTAATTTTGACAACTTTCAATTTTCCTAAATTCATACTTGGTGCATTCTTTGTTCTAATTAGTAATGGATGTTTGCAGCTATTTATTCTCATTTTGAGTTGGTCTCCCTCAACATATGAAGGTCCCAAAAGCTTTGCTCCATCCTCTTAACTCTACTTTGAGGAGAGACTTTTTCACCAGTTGTATTTTGAGTACCTTCCAATATTTCACTCCTCTTTATAAGGTTTTCGATGGCTAACATTTCAGAAGTAGTCCTCCTTTCCTTCTTCCCAGTGTGTTTTTAGTCCGTAAGCTCCATGGAAACCTGTCCACCATGGGTGCCCCTCCTGGTTTTTAAAATATTGGTGGCATAGCTTTCAGTATCATAGCAACACACAAGCCATCACAGTACTATAAACTGACAGATGAGTGATGGTACAGTGTTGGTAGTGGTGGTTGTGTGCTGTGAAGCAACTCATAGTGACTCTGTATAGGGTTTCTGAGGTTGTAAATCTTTGCAGGAGCAGAAAACCTCATCTTTCTCCCAAAGAATGGCTGTAGTTATGAACTACTGACTTTATGGTTAGGAGCCCTACGTGTAACCCACTACACTACCAGGGCTCCTTGGAAGTGCAGTAATATACCAATAATACAAATTTCCTAAAACCCACCCAGTGATGTCATATTGTAATGAGTAAAATTTGAAATCCTCTTGACCTTTACTCCTGCAGAACCTATTCATTCACACTTTATACACTTGTAAGAAGTAGGATTATCTGACTTTTCAAGCTGTCCAGCAACCTTTGGAGCCACTGAAAAACAGCCTTAACAATAAAGAAAAAGAGGGAGAGATGTCATAGAAAGACTCAAAAGACACAATGTAGTTCAGGAGTAATTAGAATAGAAATTCTACGTAGTAATCCATGGGCCATATTCCTCCATAAGCATGTTTTGTTTAGCTCCCACAATGTTCATTTACAGTGTGTGTTTGTTTGGGGTTTTGGGGTTTGTGATTTAGTTGCCAACATTTAAGTATTTGGTGATTCACATTTTTTAAAAAAATGTAATTCAAGCTCTGTTTAAGAACTGGCAATATTGAGTTCATTTTGTGACATATCCAGTTTGCTTCAACACATTTTTTTCTTTCTGTAAAATTTACTTTAATCAACTTTTAGAAAAGACAAATACATCATTTTTTGACATAATCTCCTTGCTTTACAATACACTTGGTCCATCTGTCAACAAGCTCTCATATTCCCTTATTAAAAAATGTTTTAGGCTGAGCTGTAAGCCATGAATGTACCACCGTCTTCACTTCTTCATCAGAGGTGGATCTTCATCCTTGAAGGGCTGCTTTCAAGGGATCAAACAGGTGAAAGTTGGATAGAACAAGATCAGTACTATAGGGAGGATGTTTTAACACCTCAAAACGAAGTTTTTGTTGTGTGTCAACAGTGTGGGCAGAGGTATGTGGATGTTCATTGCCATGCACAACGCCATTGGATGGCAGTCCGCTGCATTTAGCTGAACTTTAGGCTTCAGCTCTTCCGTGAGCATCTCATTTAATAAACACTGTTGATTGTTAAACTTTTTTTCCTGATAGTGTTCCAATTACTGGCCCTTGAGGATCCCAGAAAACTGTAAACATCAATTTTCCAGCTGATGGTTGACTTTTTAACTTTTTCTTGGGTCAATGATTGTGGATGTTTCCATTCTATACTCTGCC
>NW_006408707.1:2106200-2108387 GCF_000296735.1 Chrysochloris asiatica
CTGGGTTTTTCTTGATAAATGGCAAAAAGATTGAAGTTGTCAATGACTTCATATTGTTTGTATCCACAATCAGCAGTCATGGAAACTATAGTCAAGAAACATAAGAATATATTGCATTAGATAAATCTGCTATACAAGACCTCTTTAAAATATTCAAAAGCAAAGATAGGAGTTTGAGGACTAAGGTGCACTTGACTCATGGCACGGTATTTTAAGTTGCCTCATATGCATGGAAAAACTGAACAATAATAAGGAAGACTGTAGAAGAATAGAGGAACTTGAATTACAGTGTTGGAGAAGAATATTGAAAGTACTGTGGACTGCCAGAAGAACAAACAGATCTGTGCTAGAAGAAGTACAACCAGAATGCTCCTTAGAAGCCAGGATGGTCTCTCATACTTGGGAAGGACATCATGCTTGGTATAGTGGAAGGTCAGTGATAAAGAGGTAGACCCTCAACGAGATGGACTGGCGCAGTGCCCGCAGCAGTGGGCTCAAGTGTGGCAATTGTAAGGGTGACCCAGGTCTGGGCAGTATTCTGTTCCATTGTGCATAGGTTTGGTATGAGTCAGAGCCGACTTGATGGCACCTAAAAGCAACAACATAGATTACAGCTAAGAAAATCCAATGGTAAATATATATGAGTTTCTGTGTGTGTGTGTGTTTACACACAGAGGAGCACAGTGGCTCTATATGGTAAACAGTAGACTTCGAACTATAAAGTCAGAGGTTTGAGAATACCAATTGAGTCTTTGGGCTTCCACAAAGATTTACAGCCTCGGAAATCCTGTCCAGGGTATCTGAGTCAGAAATGACTTAACAGCACTTAACGATACTAATACACACACAATATTAATACACACACACACACACACACACACACATACTACAAACAAACGACAACAAAAAAACCCTGTTGTGTCAACTATAACTTCTGGGGATTTCATGTGTGTCAGAGTAGAACAGCGCTTCATAGGGTTTTCAGTGGCTGGTTTTACAGAAGTTGATCACCAGACCTTTCTTTCTAGGTATCTCAGGGTGAATTCAAACTGCCAACGTTTCAGTAAGCCACTGAGCACATTAACCATTTGCACCATCCAGGTGTTGACTTTCTCTGTCTCTATATTTTTATAAACTAAATTATCTTTTATTCTATTTTTTCATGACCTTTTTGATGCTCTCTCAGGTATTTCCTGTCTTACAACATTTTTTCATCACAATGGGCCACACTTACAATCCTTTGGGTTTTTTGGGTACTTCCTATTATACATGATGTATATCTGCATACAATGTTGCAGTGTGTAATTTGATGATATAAAAATTGGATTTAGAAAGATACTACTAATGAAAGACAATAGTAGTGAAAACTTAAAAAATGATAACGAGGTATTTGACTTTTGTCAGAATGTGCTTATGATGGAGCTATCATAATGGAACACTGTCATTAGTTGAGGACTACCTAAATAAGGGGAAAAATTACAATTATTACAATTTTGTACGTGGCTTTCACTGAGAACAAAGACAGAACCTAACAGCTGAAGAAGAACATTAAATTGGGTTTGCAAACTCAGCAGGCAAAGCTTCCTTTGAACAAATGCTAAAAAACAAATGACTGGTGGACAGAGTGTAGAAGAGTTCCTTGGCAAACCTTGGGAATTAGACTTACAAATGTTGCAAAGAATGCGCCGTAGTGGAAGCAGGACAAGAAGCCACTAACCAAAATAGCAACCAAACTTTGCACCCACTTCCTTTTTTTAAAGCTATAAAATACTCAAATCTCACATTGAACAGTGGAGAAACCATTCGGCCTTACATTAATTTCTCATTAAACCTGTGCCTGCTACCGTTTCCACTAGTCATGTAGAATGTTCTGAATAAAGCACATTTAAACAAAATTAGAAAGTGAGATTTCCCTTGTCCATTTTTAACCCAAACTGAATTAATTTTTCCCTTTATATCCATTTGTTATGGAAGAGAGGACTATGGAGGAAGTTCTTGAGGTCACCTTCCAGATGGTCTTTTTTTAAAAAAAACATATCTGTTATATTGTATATATTCATATATTCAAGTCGTGTCTTATCTTACAAATCATATTTTCCTCCAGATTAGGTATATGCAGTTGTTTTATTTTGTACTTAAACAATCGTATTTTGTTTCATTGCAATGATTATAATCCCTTCCAAACAC
>NW_006408707.1:2110821-2137985 GCF_000296735.1 Chrysochloris asiatica
GGTTGGACCATTTTGCAGTCCCACCAACAATGCAGGAGGGTCCCAGTCTCTCCACATCCCCGCCAACATTTATTGTCCTCTACTTTTTGATCTTTGCTGTTGCTGCTGGTGTGAGATGATATCATTGTTTTGATTTTCATCTCTCTAATGGCTAGTGATCGAGAACATTTCTTCATATGTTTGTTGGCTGCCCAGATCTCCTCGGTGAAATGTCTGTTCATGTCCTACACCCATTGTTTAATTGGGTTATTTGTCTTTTTCTTGTAGAGTTGTTGTAGTTTCCTATATATTTTAGAAATAAGCCCCTTGTCTGATGTGTCATTGCACAAGATTTTTTCCCGTTCTGTGGGTTCCCTTTTTACTCTTCTGGTGAAGTCTTTTGATGCACCTAAGTTTTTAATTTTTAGTATGTCCCACTCACCTATTTTGTCTACTTGTGTATGTGTAGTTTTCAAAATGTTTTGTAGTCTGTGTATTCCCTGAATTAATGCCCTCACATTTGTCCCTATTTTTTTCAGTGATGGCCTTCATTATTCTCATATTCACACTTAGGTCTTTAATTCATGTTGAGTTGGGTTTTGTATAAGGTGTGAGGTGAAGGTCTCATTTCAGTCTTTTGCATATCACTTTCCAGTTCTGCCAGCACCATCTATTGAAGAGACTGTCACCTCCACATGAGATATATTTAGGGTTTTGTCAAAAATCAGTTGGCTGTATGTAAATGGGTTGATTTCTGGATTCTCGATTCTGTTTCATTGATCTATGTGTCTTTCATTGTACCAATACAAAGCTGTTTTGACCACTGTAGCCATGTAGTAAATTTCAGAGTTAAGGAGTGAGAGATTTTCAACCTTATTCTTTTTCTTAAGCAGTGCTTTGCTTATCCTGGGTCTCTTTCCTTTCCATATAAAGTTTCTAATTGCTTTTTCCATCTCTTTGAAGAATGTCGCTGGAATCTGAATTGGGATTGCATTATATGTGTAAATTGCTTTGGGCAGTATTGACATTTTCACAATGTTAAGTCTTCCTGTCTAGGAGCATGGTACATTCTTCCTTTTTGTAGGTCTCTTGTAGTCGTGTTTTGTAGTTTTCTTTGTATAAGTCCTTTGTTTCTCTGGTTACATTTATCCCTAGATATTTCTTCCTTTGGGAGGTTATTGTAAATGGTATTGCTTTCCTATTGTCCTTTTCAATGCTATTATTTTAGGTATGGACGAATCCAACTGATTTTTTTATGTTGATCATATATTCTGCCACTTTGCTGAATCTTTCAATGAGGTCTAGTAGTTTTTTTACTGAGTCTTTGGGGTTTTCTCCATATAGGATCATATCATCTTTAAAGAGAGTTTTACTTCCTCTTGCCATTTTGGGTGCCTTTAATTTCCCTGTCTTGCCATATAGCTCTTGCTAAGACTTCTAATACAGTATTGAATAGGAGTGATGACAAAAGACATCCTTGTCTGGTTCCTGTTTGCAGAGGGAAGGCTTTCAGTTTCTCTCCATTGAGAGTAATGTAGGCTGTTGGTTTTGTATATATGCTCTTAATTATTTTGAGGAATTTCCCCTCAATTCCTACTTTGTTGAGTGTTTTTATCAGGAATGAATGTTTGAGTTTGTCAAATGCCTTTTCTGCATCGATTGATATGATCATGTGGTTCTTTTTTCTTATTTATGTGGTGGATAACGTTGATTGTTTTTCTAATGTTGAACCATCCTTGCATCCCTGATATGAATCCCATTTGATCATGATGTATTATCTTTTTGATGTGTTGCTGGATTCTCTTGGCTAGGATTTTGTTGAGAATTTTTGCATCTATATTCTTGAGGGATATTGGTCTATAATTTTCTTTCTTAGTGTGACGTCCCTTCCCTGGTTTTAGTATGAGGGTTATGTTTGCTTCATAAAATATATTAGGAAGTTTTCCATCCTCCTCTATCTTCTAGAATAATTTGAGTAGAATTGGTGACAGCTCTTCCCTGAACGTTTGGTAGAATTCATCAGTGAAGCCATCTGGGCCTGGGCTTTTTTTGGTTGGGAGTTTTTTGATGACCTGATCAATTTCTTCTTTTGTTATGGGTCTGTTCAGGTTTTCTACTTAACTCTGTGTAAGTTTAGGTAGGTCATGTGTATCTAAAAATGTATCCATCTCTTCTAAGTTTTCAAATTTGTTGGAGTACAACTCTTTATAGTATTCTGTTATTATCCTTTTTATTTCTTTTGGTTCCATTGTGACATCGCCCATGTGGTTTCTAATGCAGTTATTTGTGTCTTCTCCCTCTTTTCTTTTGTTAGATTTGCCAGTGGTCTGTCAATTTTGTTTATCCTTTCAAAGAAACAGCTTCTTGTCCATTTGATTATTTCTATAGTTTTTCTGTTTTCTATCTCATTTATTTCTGCTCTCATCCTTATTATTTCTTTTCTTTTGGTGGCTGTAGGTTCCCTCTTTTGGTCAGTTTCTAATTGTTATATATGCTGTGTTAATGTGTTAATTTTGGTTCTTCCTTCTTTTGCTCTTCCCTCTTGATGGTCCTAGGATCCTCTGTTCCTGAAATGTAAGATTAACTACTCCCACTTTTCATTACACAACTTGTACCTTTACAGTTGTAACAATCACAGTTAATCATGATAACAATTACTATTGAATCAAAAGAGTCCCATCCCCATCTCCTTTCACCAGACCCATCTAGACAAGATGATAACTATTCATGAGGCTTCTACTCCACCACCCCCCACTCCCCCCGCAGACTCTGAACTCCCTCTTGAAAACTGGTAGGCCAGACACTTCGTGCCTTTATAGTCATCCCCACACCCCGTTTTTAAGGAAGTCATTTTGATATCCATAGTCACCACCACTCTTTATTTTCTTCCAACCCTGAGACCCAGTGTTGGTTGTCAATCCTTTTTAAATATGTCTGAACAAAATCTTTAGTACCTCTGAGTCTCCCATCAAAAATGAGGACTAGCAAGGATGGCTTAAAGGACTGAATGATGTAGGGGAAAAAAAGAAACAAATTGCAGATTTCTGTATATAACACGTAAAGTGTGTATGAACAATATAATAAAATAGCTTTACTTACTTTATTTATGAGAAGCCTATAGGAATTTGAGTTTGTAAACAGCCCTCTATAGCTCTGATCATAGCTTCCTATTACAGCAAAATAAAATAATTATGGAAAAATTTGCTTAAGTTCAATAAATTCTATTTTAAAAGACAAAAATTATAAAACTTCCCAAACTATATAAAAATTAGTGAAGATAAGAAACTTTGAACATGTACATTTAACCTTATGAAATTGCTGGTATTTAACAATTTTTGACCAATAGAAGTAGCAGTTTCCCGTGAATTAATCTACTATAGAGCAGTAAGCTTTTGCTATTTGGATATTTCACATATGTGGAACTCATTCTTTCCCAACAATACCAAGTAAATGAGAGTACTTTACCTGGTTAATAAAATATATGCTGAAGAGTACCTACAGGTATTTTGTGACTCTTATAAAAGGAATAAAAACACACAACAGTATGCTTTATTGCAGTCTAAAATGTAGCTCATGTTCATGGATGTGATAATATACAGAGTGAAATAATTGAAAATAGTTTTCAGTTGATAACCCATTCATTATGACAGGATAGTAGCTTTACAAATCGAATCCCCTGAGATGTAATGCTCTCTCTGGAGAGGCTTATTCTATTCAGCATCTAATAAAATAGGTTCTAGAAATTAACTACACAGCAATTTATCGATTTCTCCTCAAAGAAAGCTTTCTACTTTTATTAGGCTCACTTTAAAAGAAATCATCATCTGAAATTCAGTAAACTTTGTAAGAAACTTCAATAAATGCAAAAGACTTAAATTGAAGCTTTGTAAATGCAATTTTATTTTAAAGCTTTCATTTTCTTTCTTTCTTTTTTTTTTTTTTTTTTTAACATCCAAGCAGGTCTTCTCAGTATTATATTTAGTGCATACATATAATTTTTAAGTTCATATTGATAAGTATATACTACATATATACCATTGAAAAGTGAAATGTAATAATTAGATAGATAAATGCATGATCTGATGTTCTTTAGTTGGAGCAGTTTGTCTTTATTGAAAGCAAAAAATTCAGAGAATTAAAATGTTGAAATTCAGCCTCTTACCTTTCAAAACTATTATCACCAAGGATAAATTATATTTCATAAACTAATAACAGTTTGTTTATAACTATATATATAAATATTTATGATATTACTGATTTGGGAGAACTGTCAATCATGGTCTGCTTTCTTGAAGATGTCTCTCTGGACCTCAAAAATAGTTGGCTGAATTTAATTTAATAACTGTTATGTATATTGTGGGTAGATGATGGAATGAAGTAAATGAAAACAAAATACTACTTCCTCAAGATTTTCTGCAATGAAACAGTTGAATTCTCTTACTAAAAAGTACACTGATTCAGTCACCTCAAAAGCACTGAAAACTAGACAATGAATAAGGAAGATCAGAAAATAATTGATGCCTTTGAATGTTAATATTAACAAAGAATATTAAATATAATATGGACTGCTGAAAGAACAAACAAATCTGTGTTGGAAGAAATACAATCAGAATGCTCCTTAGAAGGGAAGATGAAGAGACCTTGTCTCATGTACTTTGGACATGTCATCAGGAGGGACCAGTCCCTGGAGAAGGACATCATGCTTTGTGGAGGGTCGGTAAAACAACAGGGAACTAGGTAAATTGACACAGTGACTGCAGCAGTGGGAGTTAACATTGAGAGGATGACACAGGACCGGGCCGTGTTTTGTATGAGGTCACTGTGTGTCGGAACCAACTCAGTAGCACGTAACAACTTTGAACACAGGACCTACCTTTCATTCTTCTCAAAACCTGTTCCTTTTTTTTTCTCAAAAAGGACCCTGAACATCTAAAATGATAAAAATCACATATGTCATCTTGATTCTTAAAACACAAAATTACTGAATTTTTGGAGCTTTCTGGAGCTATTTTTCCTGGTGTCTTCCATAGAAATAAATATAATAAAGCTGCTCAAAAACTAACCAGAAAAAAAAAAAAAAAAGTACACTGAATTGAGCCATGTTAATGTAAAAATAAAACTGTTTAGTAAAAATTATCTCTTTCCTAAAACTACCAGTTTGCTTAAAATAGCAAGTATTTAATTGTTTCTCTTCAAATATCATGAAATAAAAATATTTGGTGCATATAAGATGTTAGTTAAAAAAAAAAAAATGTCTCAAGTGTTTTTCAAAGAGAACATGCAAATTACAGAAATTATTCCTTGGAAATAAATGGGGAGTTTCTAAGCTTCTGGGATTCAGTGTTATTCTACTTGGTATTATTTTACTCAATGATAAATATAATACTTTGGTGATAAAATAGTTAAGGGTGTATCTCAATATAGCTAACTTACATCTTTTAAATAGTCTATTCACCTAGACAGAGAAACCCAAATTTAGGTATTATAAAGAAGAGTAATGGCATAAGAATCAAGAATAATTGAAAAGGTACAATTATTTAATCATTAAATTTACTTACTTTTCCACGCTACACTGCTTAGCCTTGACACCAAGCTTTTACTCTGCCTTTCATTTTGGCTTTTAACAGACAGATATGTCACACATGGACATGTAAAGAGGCTGACTTTCCCTTTAAGTATGTACTTCATTTGGTGTCCTGGTGTGAAGCTGTAAGGTAAGCACTATACCACAAGGTCAGTTTGAACTGTAAGTTAGATGGTTCAAATCCACCAGCCACTCCTCGGAAACCCTATACAGGGTTGTTATGAGTCAGAATTGACATGATGGTACTTAACAACAACAATATATACTTTATTCATATACAAAATCAATTTTTAATGTATGCCTAAAAGTGGAAACAATTAGAAAAGACCATAGATTTCCTATATTTTTCTCACCAGTTACAGTTGCTGATAGGCCATGGTTGCAGCACCTTTGTCAGTGCATTTAGTTGAGGTATTCTCTTTTTTACTGACCCGCTACTTTTCTCTTTTTTTTAAAGTTTTTATTGTGAATTGAGTGATAGTTTACGTGGGAGAACATCGGTCTTATACTCATCGTTTCATTGTAATGATTATAGTCTCTTCCATTCATCATCATTCAACAGTATTTGCTTCTAGTCTCACTCTCTTTTTTCTTATTTACACAAAAGCACTCAGGAATATATAATCAGTTAAACAACCAAAGGGCAGATTCTGCAAGTCTGCCTTCTGGCTGCCAGCACACAACCTTTCTCTTTCCATGAGGCTAGAGTCCTCAGCTGCTTTATCTCTCCATGTCATCATTTCTGCCTCCATCTCTGGTGTCACTGCTTCTCTGGATATGCTGACCCTTTGCTTTACCAGGCATGATAGCTTTCTTCAGTGACTGATCCTTCTTGATAACTTGTCCAAAGAATATGTGACCAAGTCTTGTCATCCTGACTTCTAAGAAGATTTCTGATTGTATGTCTTCCAAGACAGATTTGTTTGTCCTTCAGGTAGTTCTTATATAGGTCAATATTGACAATACCATAATTCAAATCCATCAATTCTTCTCTGGTTTTCTTATTCATTGTCCAGGTTTCATAAGTATATGAAGCAATTGAAAATATTATGCCATGGGTGAGGCGCACCTTAGTCCTGAAAGTGACATTTTTGTTCTTTAACACTCTAATAAGGCCTTTTGCAGAAAATTCACCCAGTGCAATAAGCCATTTTATTTATTGACTGCTGTGTTCATGAGTTTTGTATATATAAGTGAAATGCAGTCCTTGATAACTTCAATCTTTTATCCATTTACCATGATATTGTCTATTGCTCTAGTTGTGAGGATTTTAGTTGCAGTCTATGCCAAAGTCTGCATGCAGTCTTGTATCGTCATCAGAATGGCAAATTAATATCTTCATCAGTATGACAAATTGACAGAAGTGTTAGTCAGCAAATCTAGTTTCCCCAATTAAGTGCCTGGAGGCACCCCACTCTGCAAATAAGTCTCCTGCCCAAAGACACTCAGCTTTACTTGCTCCGTGGACCAAGAAGTCCATCTCTCTGTCTCTGCTGCCTCCTTTGCCTCCACTTCTTTTCTACTCCTCTCTGTCTCCTGGATTGAAGAGAGTCAACGTGCTGGCATCTCAGGGTCCAAGGGATACACTCTACTCTCCTTTCTTTATGATGGTGAAATCTCCCATTTCTGCTTCAGAGGTGAATCCTTTTAAACCCGGCAGGATGGCAAAATTGATCAAGCTGCATGGTAGAATTCATTATGCCCTATTTGTATGTTTCCATCCACTCATTTGATTGGAGTTACAAAGACTGTGGCTAGAAGAGCCATGTCATGTAATTCGCTGCACCACAGTAACTCAAGATACACCCAACACTGCTCCAACCTCATCAATATAGAGAGGTTAGGATTTATAACACATCACAAAATGGAGGATAATTGTATCAGATAACAAATTAAGAACAATCACACAATACTGAGAATCATGGAAGTAGATTGTGTGTGGTGTATGAATTACTTGATATGGCCCTTCTAGACATAACCTTTGTAATTCCTAACAAATGACTGGGTTGTTGTTGGTAAGTGCCACTGAGTCAGTTCTAACTCATAGCAACCCTGTATAGGGTTTCCAAGGAGCAGCTGGTAAGCTTGAACCGCAGACCTTGAGGGTCAAAGCTACTACCCACAGTGCCACACCAGAAATATGAAAATGTGAGATTTTTGTGGCCTCCCTAAGAGGATTGAAAAGCTTGCTAATAGTGTCAATAATTTGCAAGGCACCCTTCTAGGGTGATACCATGCAAATGAGGTGTATGGAACTCTAATGTAGGAATTGGTCAGTTGTGCCATCTCACTGGATGTAAAATCAGCCATCTGAGAAGTGGACATTGGGTTCTCATGACCATCAAGAAGGAAGAGTCAGGAGTGCCACGTGTATCTTCAGACAACAAGATCCCTGTGCTAAATCTCCTCGTTCTAGGAAACAGAGAGCCAAGACACTGCAGACAATGAGTAATGGCCAGGAGACCAGCAGGAGATAGCCAAGCAGCTTCCTGGCCCCTGGATCAAGAAGCTGAGTGCCTTTGGACAGGAGGCTTGTTGATAGAGTAGACTTCCTCCCAGTAATTTGTTTGGAGAGCTAGGTTTGCTGACCTACAGAACTAGAGCTGAGTACCTTCTGACTGGGACGTTCTGGTGGAGTAGAAAGTCCAATTATCACACTTTGCACACTTATCAGCAAAGCTAAATGTGTTTTATAATACTTGTCCGAGCTGAGCTGAAGCCAAGGGAAAACATGGCTGAGAGGCCAAGGACCAGAGAGAGATGTGTCTGTAGGAATGGCTGAGAACAGGCTGTTATGAACAAAGAACTGTTTTCTAAGTGTTTCTAATCTTGAAGTATAATCTGTTCACTTCCTTAGTCAACGCTATAGTTGTGACTATTGTCTGTAAGTTCTTTGTGGCTACTGCAATGGATTATTGAGCCTAGCCAAGTAGTGAGTGCTATGGGTGGGAGAGTTGGTGTCAAAACTGGTAAAAAAAAAAAAAAGATGGAGGCGTGTCTGATTTCTGCATCATAGAAATGGGCTTTAGGCTGATGCTAATGGAATTCTTTCTCCCTCTCATGAAGTTACAGGAAGTCAGATGCTGCCCCCACACCATTTTTGCACTGTGGTTGAAACTAGTATTTCATATTAAATTTATTTGAGCTTTGGTGGAAATACTAATAGATATTTGAACCAAATGTAGGAATATTTAAAACAGGCTTTTGAGCCAGTTGAAATAGTTCAGTAATGGTTGATGTAACAAAATCAGTACAGACTCAGACTTGAATTTTTAAAATGTGGTGTACCAGAACAATAACTGGAATGGCAAAATTAAGGGTCAAAGGGTCAAAGAAACAATAAATGGGAAACTCAGAAGAAATGTGTACCAGGAATATAACTGGGACAATAGAAGATATTTGTATCATTATGATTGTGTTTTGTTCACTTCTCCAACAGGTAGTACACGTGATCAAGTTTCATTTCTCAATTTTTTTTTGAAGTTTACACTTGCCTCATTTTTAATTTATTTTTATATACGAAGCATTGTATTGTAAATCAGGGCTTCTAAACATTTCTTTCAAAAAAAATATAGTTCGTGTCCTATTAGAATACAAGGGCAATACACATGTTGTATAGCAACCAAATATTTTTATAGGCATAGTTGGAAGCAATATGTCCAGCTCAAAGATAGCAGCTGACCTTGTCACTTTGAATACATATTGCTCTCCACAGTTCAGACAATAATCCAATCTACTGTATATCAGGTTGGAAGGCACTCATAATATGACTGGGGAAAAGCTGCCTGCTCAAAGTAGAGTTGACTGTGATGGTGCAAATGGACTAAAGCTTTTGGGAACTTCATTTACTGATGGCGTACAACTCAAAATGAGGAAAAACAGATGTAACATCCATTAATAACTGGAAAATGGAATGTACGAAGTATAAATCTAGGAAAATTGCAAGTCATCAAAAATGAAATGGAACACATAAAGATCAATATACTAGGCATTAGTGACCTAAAATGGACAGGTATTGGCCATTTTGAATCCGACAATCTTATGGCTTACCATGTGAGGAATGAAACATTGAAGAGGAATGGCATCACATTCATTATGAAAAACAACATTTTAGAATCTATCTTGGAGTATAAAGATGTCTATACACATGGACCTTACCAGATGGAATACACAAAAATCAAATAGACTACATCTGTGGGAAGAGACAGTGGAAAAGCTCTCTTATCACCATTCAAAACAAGGCAAGGAACAGATAGTGGAATAGATCATCAGTTGCTCATAAGTAAGTTCAGGCTGAAGCTAAAGAAAATTAAAACATGTTCATGAGAGTCAAAATATGACAGTGAATATATTCCACCTATATTTAAAGATCATCTCAAGAACATTATATCTTATGATGGGTTAGACACTAATGACCAAAGTCCAGAAGAGTTGTACATGACATCAAGAACATTTTACAGGAAGAAAGTAAAAATATATTAAGAAAGAAGGAAAAGACCAAAAGGAAGTCAGAAGGAGACTTAGACTTGCTCTCCAGAGAGATGTTTAGTATAGAGATGCTAAACCAACTGGAAGAAATGAGGAGGTAAAAAACCTGAACATAAAATTTCAAAAGGCATATCAAGAAGACCAAGTCAAGTATTGTAATGAAGTGTGCAAAAGGCCTAGAATTTGAAAACCAAAAGGGAAGAACACGTTCAGTATTTTTAAGCTGAAAGAACTGAAAGAAAATATTCAAGCCTTGACTTTCAATCATAAAGAATTCTATGGGCAAAATAGAATCAAAAGAAGAGCCACTATACCAAAAAGATATGGTTGATGTTCAACTTTATCAAGAGGTAGCGTATGATCAAGAGCTTAAGGAAGAAGTCCAGGGTGCACTGAAGACATTGGCTGAAAACAATTCCAAGAAATTTAGAAGACAGCTACCCGGTTATCTGATTGGAAGAGATCCATATTTGTGCCCATTCCAAAGAGAGGTGAGCCAACGGAATGTGGAAATCATCAGACAATACCATTATTATTACATGTAAGTAAAATTGTGCTAGAGATCATTCAAAAACAGCAGCAATAGTACACTGACAGGGAACTGCCAAAGGTTCAAATCAGAATCAGACAAGGATGTGATACAAGGGATATCATTGCTGATGTTAGATGGATCTTGGCTAAAAGCAGAGAATACCAGAAAGATGTCTACCTAGGCTTTCGACTGTGAGGATCATTACAGATTATGGATAACATTGTAAAGAATGGGTATTCCAGATCACTTCATTGTGCTCATGAGGAACCTGTACATAGACCAAGAGGCAGTCGTTTCAACAAAACAAGGAAATACTGAATGGTTTAAATCAGGAAAGATGCACACCAGGGTTGTATTATTTTACTATACTTATTCAATAACCTCATATGGATGCGAAAGCTGGACAGTGAATAAGGAAGATCATAGAAGAATTGATGCCTTTGAGTTGTGGTGTTGGAGGAGAATACTGAAAGTGCCATGGACTGCCAAAAGAACCAATAGATCTGTTTTGGAAGAAGTGCAACCACAGTGCTCCTTGGAGGCCAAGATGGCTAGGCTTCATCTCTCATACTTTGGACACGTTGTCCGGAGAGAACAGTCGCTGGAGAAGGATGTCATGCTGGGTAAGGTGGAGGGTCAGATAAAAAAAGGAAGACCCCCAACGAGATGAATCAGCCAGGTGACATCATTGATGGCGTCAAGTGTGGCGGCGGTAGTGAGGTTGGCCCAGGATCGGACATTGTTTCGTTCTGTTGTACATGGGGTCACTATGAGTCGGTTCCGACTCGATGGCACCTGACAACAACAACAACAACATTCAATCTGTGTGCTGAGCAAATAAACCAAGAAACTGGCTTACGTGAAGAATGTGGCATCAGCATTGGAGGGAGACTCATTAACCACCTATGATATGCACATGATACAACCTTGATTGCTGAAAGCCAAGAGAACTTAAAATTCTGATGAAATAAAAAACACAGCTTTCAGTATAGGTTGCACCTTAGTGTAAAGAAAACAAAAATCTTTACCACGGGACTAATAAATACATCATGATAAATGGAGAAAAGATGGAAGTTATTACAGACTTCGTTTTGCTTGGATCCAGTATCAACATTCATGGAAGCTTGCAGTCAAGAAACAATTGACATATTGCATTCTGCAAATCTGCTGTGAAAGACCTCTTTAAAGTGCTCAAGGACAAAGGTATCAGTTTGAGGACTAAACTGGGCCTAACCCAAGCCTTGGTATTTTCAGTAGCTTCTTAATGCATGTAAAAGTTGGACAATGAATAAGGAAGATCACAGAACAATTGATACATTTGAGTTATGATGTTAGAGAAGAAGTGTTCAAAGTACCATGGATTACCAGAAGAACAAACAAGTCTGTTTTGGAAGCAGTACAGCCAGAATGCTCCTTAGAAACCAGGATAGCGAAGCTTCATCTCTCATAACTTTGGACATAGTATCAGGAGAGACTAGTCCCTGGAGAAAGGCATCATTCTTGGTAAATTAGAGTGTCCATGAAAAAGAGGAAAGCTCCCAACAAGATGTATTGTCATAGGGGCAGCAGCAGTAAACTCAAGTGTGACAATTGTGAAGATGTAACTGGTCTGGGCAGTGTTTCGTTCTGTTGTGCCTAAGGTCACTATGAGTTAGAACTGACAGCATCTGACAACAGCAACAACAACAAACACATAAGCTCTTGAATATAAAAACCTGAGAGGACAGGTGTGTCAGGAAACAGAAATCTCAGTGGTGAGGATACTTGACACAAATGTTCCCGAGTGGCTGCTGCAGACTACTGTAGCTCATTACCACCTTGCATTCTCCACAGGTAACCTAACATGATCAATCAAAGAAAGGACTCTGAAAAGGACCAAACATAGGATTATGCCAAGTGTCTCTGACCTAGTATTTTAACTGAGGATGTCAGTAGTGGGGGTAGAAGTCTGATAAAATAAGACTGAAGCATCTGGATCATGTGTTATGAATCTACCAAAAAAAAAAAAAAAAAGGACCTGCCAAGTTTTTGGAACACAAATCACTGTTTGAATAATCAACACATGACCTGATAAAGATGTTGATTCTAAGAGAGAAAGGAAGAGTCATATGGCTTCCAGGTGTGAAAAGCAAGTCACATATGAAGGGGAAGAAATCAAGTTGGAGTAATGGTTCTCCACAGCAAAACCAAAGAATCTGTTTATAAAGCTCCAAAGGAAACCAAGTATGGTCCCAAAATTTATTAGTCAGCCACATTGTCCTTTTAAAACTTTTGGGAACAGGTGAGGAATTTTGCTTTAAAAGAAACGCTATTTAAATACAATAACTACTCACTGGCAGTGAGTATCTAGCCAACCAATAGATTAATGAAAATAAAGATCTCAGGAATGAAAAAAATCATGGAAAAATCCTTGTATTTAATCCACGTAAGTATAGAACTGGAGTCCTGTTGTGCTGATGTAGGGTAAGAACTGGTCAGTTGTTCAAACCCATCAGCCGCTCCTCAGAAACCCTATGCAGGATCATGAGTTGGAACTGACTTGATGGCATTAAGCAACAATTGCAAATATAAAACCACTGCAAAACAATTGCAGAAATTGTGCTTACAAAACAGATAGAATAACTGAAACTTGACAATGTAAAAATAATAATATAGCTAACGAATGAGAGGAAGAAGAAAATGCCTGCCGTTTTTCTCATCTTTCTTTAAAGGGAGTTAATAGGTTCTGTCTAAAGTCAATATGCAGATTTCTCTAATGACTCTAAGTTCTTAAAGGTTTTCATAAATGGTTTCTCTTATGATGAAGAAATGTTTAATTGAAGTTCTATGATTCTTTTCATTTCAATACAATTTCTTTATTTTAGTTAAATCCAAGTAAAAATACTTTCTTTCAAAGCATATATATTTAGATATGGGTTTTTTGAAATTATTTTTATCTTTTGTTTTCTTTTTTTAATCTGTCTTGCAGAAGGTGCTAGAAGGAGGCTTACCATATGTTTGCAATGATATCACTACATGGTGGGATTTAGGGTATTTAAGTGTCTTTTTTTGTGTGCTTTACTTTATTGATTTACTTTTTAAAATGATTTTGTGCTGTTTCTACAAAATCAATAGTTATTGTTTGAAAAAATGTAAAAAAGACATCATAGGATACTGAATAAAGTTGTTTTAATTTGGGTGGTAGTGAGTATAGATATTTCGGTAATATCCACCAACAAAGCAAATATTTATTAACAACCATATTTGTATTTTCTGCTGCTGTAACTCTTTCAGCAGGGCATTGCTGAGAATCCTTTTAGGTTGTGGGGAATAACTGAGCTGTCATGTACATAGCTTTCTGTATCAATAAAAAGTCTTCAGTTGCAAGAGAAACCAGCAGAGGCTACTAGTAAAAACAGGCAAAATATAAGGAAATATATTGGAAGATAATGGGAGTAACTCCCACCATCAATATAAAAACTAAATGGACAAGCTTTGAAAGAGCAAGAATACAAAATCTAGGATGTTGTCATTAAGTGCCATTGCGTCGGTTCCAACCCATTAGGGACCCTCTATAGGGTTTCTGAGGAGCAGCTGGTGAGTTTGAACCACCGAACTTGCAGTTCAAACAGCTTTGCAGTCTGGCACATTACCCCACAGCGCCACACCAGGACTCCAAAATCTAGGATAGTTGGAACTAATGGTAATCTCTTTAGGGAACCTCCCTTTGGTGGATTACCTCCAGCTGCTTTTCTTCTTGTACTTCCAGGCAGGATTCAGATATCTACGAATTATTTTTATTTTTCAGTATCAAATTTAGGGCACATGCACACCCCTGATTTGATAAAAGCAGGGAATCTTTGCTTATACTCTCCAAATTGCATCTTATGGAAAGGAAAATGAAGAGTGGCTACCAGAAAGGGGAATGGATGCCAGGCAGGTAAAAACTGATGACCCCATCTTTCTCTCACTTCAAACTTGCAGTAAAGTAAGCTGCTTTCCCATTTAGTATGCCACTAGAGGAATTAGCTGATTTTGTTTCTTTATCAGATCTGTTCCTTCATTCCTTTCAAAGTAATTACAGGCTGCTTCTTTCCTTGTCTCATGACACTGATTATTAGCTAAAGCTAATTCATCAGCTGGATATAGGTGAAACACCTTTAGCTATCTTTCAGGAAAAGCTTAGTAAATTATTTGTCATTCTCCAACCCAAGAAATGTTCTCCATGTAAGTAAAAGTTTATTAGATATCGTGAGAGGTCTTTGGGTTCATCCATTTTCTGTCCCAGTTATAATTAGAAAGCGAGACAAATTATATCAACTCCTAGGGAAAAAATCCACACACATACTCTTTTTAATAAATCCAATTTACTCTATTTGCTTGGTATTAACAACTGTTAATGTTATGTCCAAATTTCCTTCCTTCCTCATTGAAAAGAACTATATCGCTACAGCCAGTACATACAAATGGATAGTTAATTACTCGGCACAGAGGGTTATGTGATTCATCACTGCAGTGTGGAAGTGAGTGTTGCCAATTGTCAGCTTTTTCCAAACTACATAGTGTTATATGGTTTATGTCCCAATCAATGGTGGCAGAGCTCCAGGAAGAAATACTACCTAGATGTCAGGGACTCATTAAACTGATCAGTCTGTAGTCCTTCATCAGTAATTTCCAAACCTGGCTGTGTATCAAAATCGCTTGGAGACATAAAGAAAAAAAAAAAATCTAAAAGAACACACAACATCCTGGTATCCACCCCCAGACCCACAGCATCAAAATAGTCTGGATTCAAACAGGAACGGACTCAAGATTCTGCAAGTTTGAGGTTTATACAATCCTGGGGTCTCTCCTTAAAAAAAAAAACAAATACCAAAATATCTTCTGTTTGCAAACTTTACAAACATATGCTTCAAGGTAAATCTACCTGTGTGTAGAACTAGGAAGAAGTGTGTGTTTTTTAACTGTGTGTATATATTATGGATTGAATTTTATCCCCACAAAAAGGAATGTTGAAATCCAAACCCTTGGTACCTGTCAATGTGACATTAATTCTAAATAGGACCATTGCAGTATAACTAGTTAAGATGGGGTTATTAGGGTGGGCCCAGTGGTCCCAAGTATGGCTGTTGTTCTTACAAGATGAGGAGAAGAGACACAGGCAGACATAGGGGAAGATGGCTTCATGAAGACAGAGGCAGAGATTGGAGTTGTGCTACCATAAGCCAAAGAACACCTGAAGTTTGCAAAGGCAAGGAAGGATCTTCCCCTCGAGCCTTCAAAGAGAGATTGGACCTGTCAACACCCTTAATTCAGACTTCTAGCCTCTTGAACTGTGAAAGGACACCTTTATGTTGTTTTAAGCAATCCAGTTTGTGATAGTTTGATACAGCAGCCTAAGAAATGATATAATATGTGTAATTACACTTGTATGTATGGCTTAACCTCTCAGGTGAGCAGATCCAGAACTAGGACTCTCCTTTCTGTCACATCTATGTTAATTCTGTTCAAATCACCTTTGTCTTTTCACTGTCTTTCATTTTTTACTATTGTTTATGCTATTTCTTTTTCCACTTCCCATAACTTTGATTCCACCCATCACTGTTTTTTTATTAGTCCTCTCCCTGATAATAATACTCGCAAGTTCCATTGTTGGGTTTTAGGGTTGAAATACTTGCTGGACTTTGTGAGAAACAGAGAGCAAATTTGCAGAGAAGTAGAAGGAAATTTGATGGGAAGATAATAGAGAAAATAAAAAACAAACAATAATTTTGTTACTACTGGAAGGTGCCGGAAGGTCTAACTCTTGGTGACACGATTTTTAAAAGAAAGAAACAATGTTCGGTCCTGTGTCATTCTCAGAATTGTTACGTTTGAGCCCACTGTTGTCACTGTGCCAATCCATCTCATTGCTGGTCTTCCTCTTTTTCACGGGCTCTCCATTCTACCAAGCATGCTGTCCTCCTCCAGGAACTGGTCCCTTCTAATAACATGTCCAAAGAATGAGAGACTAATTCTTGCCATCCTCACTTCTATGGAGCGTTCTGGCTGAAAGTTAAGTGTTCTTAAATTTTAATCCAATTTCACCACAAAATTTTGAGAACTCAAATTGAAATGCTTTGAATTTCATATTTTTATTCCCTTTTCCATTCTTATGGGAGACATGCCCATAAGCAAAAATTATTGCAAGTATCTAAACTAGCCCATATTCTAGACAACAGCCCCTGTGTGTTTTATTCTGCTTACAATCTGGAAAGAATAACTGAGTGACACTTTCTGTATTTAGTTTTAGTTTGCAAACAACTTTACACTTTTCACTAGATTTCCCATGACTTTAGTTATTGAATTTTGGATATCAGTGAATTATTTATTTACATTGAAGAACTCTGAATCAAAGACAAAACCCATTATGGGCAATGTCCAGGTCTTGGTTTTACTCTGGTAAAACTGAGTGATCTGGCCAGGAATACCTTTTTAAAATCTTGTTACTTCTTTTGTAAAATATGTCTAATGTTGAATAATTTTAAAAACAAAAGCATGTAAGGAAAAATGTATTTCCCAAGCAAAGATACCTACAGTCATCACAGTGATTCATGTATTGTAACTATTCAATAAGTATTTTTAGAATAATAATAAATATGTACTTTAGAGAATATAAATAAGACCCTTTTCTTAGTTTGATTCCTAACTCTTATAATCATGATATCTAAGTTACACATTTTGGATTTTTCCCTTCTTTTATTTATTTTTGGTGGCAATATATATAATTAAATATACAGCCATTCACACTTTCTACATAAACAGTACAATGATATTGGTTACATACTTCACATAGTGTTACTCTTCTTATTCTCTTTACCATATTGTTGTTTTATCACAAAGTTAATTTAGAACTTTGACCTCTTGAAGGAGTCATGGTGTAGCACTGTAGTATAAACAGTGGGCAGCTAACTTCAAAGTCAGTGGTTCAAACCTACCAGCCACTCCTCGGAAACCCTATGCAGGGTGACTATGAGTCAGAATTAACACAATAGCACCTAACAACGAACAACAACAGTTGTGCTTTATATTAACAGTTGTTAGTTTAAAATTATATATTGTAGATAATTCTTTATAAGAGCGCAGTACTCAAGGTGAACTTTCTTTAATTGAGCTATACCATTTAACCATGACTTCATGGAATAGTTTCAGTTCAAGATTTAAAGATCATTTGCGGACATTAGATCCAGGAGTTCCCCCAGTCTCAATAAATTCAGTAAGTCTGGTTTCCACATGAATTTGATGTTCTATTCTGTGATTTCCTCCTCTTGACCAAGATCCATCAAAACATTCAGTAATGGTAGCTGGGCATTATCCATTTCTTCTAGAAATAGTACAAGGGGCTTCATGAAAAAGCTTCCATTATCTTTTAATTCAGTTTTTCTACAAACTTTTTGAAGCTCCCTTATTTATGGAAGCAATTAGCCCTAAAGTCCATTTCCTTCTCCAATTCCTGGTCTCCTTCCTTTGCTTTTCTAAGCAGATAAAGACAATTGTTATCTCTTGGGTGGTCACTCACTAGCTTTTAATTCCAGAAGTAGGAGATAGAAGCAAACCAAAAAGGCAAACCTACTGTCATAAAGTCAGTTCCAAATCATTGTGACCCCTATATAGAGTTTCTGGGACTATAAATCTTTACAGGAGCCTTATCTTTCTCACAGGGAGCAGTTGGTAGGTTTGAACCACGGATCTTGTAGTTAGAAGCCCAATGCCTAACCCATAGTGCCACGTAAGAAGATAGAACAGAAACTCTTAAAACGATGTTAGGCTAATTGACTGGCTAGACCATGAAGGCGTGAGCCTAAACCTTCACACCAAGAAATGAGTCTCAGGAAGTGTTTAAAAAAAACTCAAAACTCAAACTCACTGCCATAGAGTCAATTCCAAATAATCCTGAGTTTGTATAGAGTTTCCAAGGCTGTAAATCTTCACAGGAACAGAAAATCTCATCTTTCTCCAGTGGAGTAACCTGCTGACCTTGCAGTTAGCAGTCCAGTGCTTATCTTGCAGCACCATACCAGGTCTCCCATAAAGTGTGTTGTTGTTAAGTGCTGTTGATTATGACTAATAGAGACCATGTTTAGGATTTCTGAGTAGCAGCTGGTGGGTTTGAACTGCCGGTCTTGCTGCTAGAAGTCCAGTACTTGTCCTACAGTACCACACCTGGGCTCCCATGAAGGGCACTGTTATGTATTGGTCCAGTTGTAGGATTTTTTTTTCTTCTTAACATTGAGGAGCAATACATACTGAAGGCAGTGTGGTTTTTGATCATCATTAAGTATTTTAAGCCCTCTTTGCTTCCTGCAAACAAGGATGTATCATCTACATACTACAGATTGTTAATGTGTGTCTTCCTCCAATCCTGATACTACATCCTTCTTTATATAATCCAGCTTCTCAGATCAATTGCTCAGCATACTGATTGAATAAATAAAGTGAAAGAATATAACCCTGGCACACACCCTTCATGATTTTAAATCTTTCAGTATCCCCTTGTTCTGTTTCAATGACTGCCTCTTGGTCTATGTACAGGTTCCTCATGAGCACAGTTAAGTGATCTCAAATCCTCATTCTTTGAAATGTTATCCATAGTTTGTCATGATTCACACAGTCTAAAGCTTTTATGTAGTCACTAAAGCACAAGGAAACATCTTTCTGATATTCTCTGCTTTCAGCCATAGATATTCTCATAAGATGCACATTTAAAAATGAACATATATTAAATGCTAACAAGAAAAGGGGAGTCCTGGTATGGCACTGTAGGACAAGTACTGAACTGCTAACTGTAAAATTTGTGGTTCAAACCTACCAGCTGCTCCTCAGAAATCCTATAAAATATCGCTATGAGTCAGAACTGACTCAACAGCAATGAATTACAAGAAAAGGAACTATGCTAGACACTGGTGATATGAATATGAATTATGTGTGGGTTTTGCCCCTCTCAATGGAGCTTATATATAGTAGAAGCAACCAATATATTCCTACTGATTAAGGATGCTTAGAAATATGAGGATACAGAAAACAGCTCTATAAAATTCCGTATGAGAAATCTCTTTCAAATCTCAGTGCCAAGAAAAGATTTCTTTTTCCTTGACCCGATTCTTGACTACACTTTCTCTTACATGTCGCATCCAAACCATCAACCAATATTCTTGGTTCTGTATTTTAAGTCTATTCAGAACCCAAGCCCTTCTCTCCAAATCTGTCATGCAACCCTGGGCCAATCCCCTATCAATTCTTGCCTATATAATTGCAGTAGCCTTCTAATTAGTCTCCCTGCTTCTGTTCTTGTCATCTTACAGTCTGTTCTCAGCCCGGAGCAGTTCTTTGGAAATTTACATTAGATCACATCACTTCTTTGCCCCAAATTCTCCAATGGATACCAATTTTATTTGAAGTGAAAGCCCGTATCTTTAAAATGGCTTACAAGGCAATTTATTTGTTCCTTTTTGTAATAAGTCCCTATCTCATTTTAACTACTATCCACATTGCATCCTTTGCTCATTCTGAAAGAAATCAGCAACCTTCCTACATCATGTCATTTGTACTTGCTCTTCTCTGCTTAACTTACTCCCCTGACTCCTTCAGACTTTGGGTCATGAGTCACCTTCTGTGTGAGGCCTTTTCAGTCATTCTAACTAAAGCTACAATACTGCTCTCTGCTCCCTACTTTATTGTACTCCATACCCATAATCACTATCTGACAAACTGTTGTTATTGTTAGATGCCATCAAGTTAGCTCAAATTTACAGTAATCCTGTGCACAGCAGAATGAAACAATGCCCAGTCCTGTACCATCCTCACAATTGATATGTTTGAGCCCATTGTCACTGCCATGTTATGGGTCAATCCGCCTCATTGAGGGTCTTACTCTTTTCCACTTTACTAAGCAACATGTCCTTCTCTAGGAACTGGTTCTTCCTAATAATGTCCAAAATATGAGAAATTAAGTCTGGCAATCCTGGCTTCTCTGGGACATTCTGGATGTACATCTTCCATCACAGATTTGTTTGTTCTTATAGCTGTCCATGCTACTTTTAATATTCTTCTGCAATACCATAATTCAAATGCATCAATTCTTCGATGGTCTTCTTTATTCACTAACTTTCACATGCATATGAGGCAATTGAAAATAGCATGGCTTGGAGTGTCCTCAAAACACTTTAACAGAGTCTTTTGTAGCATTTTTGCCTAATGAAATATGTTTGATTTATTGACTGCTGCTTCTATGATTGTTGATTGTAGATCTAAGTAAAATGAAATCTCTGACAACTTCAGTCTTTCTCAACTTATCATGATTTTATTACTAGTCTAGTTGTGAGGATTTTCGGGTTTTTTGTTTTTGTTTTTACATGGTGTGCAATCCATACTGCAAGCTGTAGCCTTTGATCTTCATCAGTAAATATTTTAAGTTCTCTCTGCTTTCAGCAAGCAAACATGTATCATCTGCATATTGCAAGTTGTTAATGAGTCTTCCTTCAGTAGTGATACTGTGTTCTTATTCATATAATTGTGCTCCTCAGGTTATTTGCTCAGAGTACAGATTGAATAAGTATGGAGAAAGGATACAACCCTTGCCCATACCTTTCCTGATTTTTAAACCAGTTTGAATGGCTGTCTCTTGGTCATGTACAGGTTCTTCATGAACATAATGAAGTGTTCTGGGATACCTATTCTTCACACTGTTATCCATAGCCTTTGCATAATCAATTAAATACAAGTAAATGTCTTTCTGATATTGTCTGCTTTTAGCCAATGTCCTTCTGACATCAGCAATGATATCTCTATTTCTAAGTTCTCTTCTAAATCCAGTTTGAATTTCTCTCAGTTATCTGTTGATGTACTGTTACAACTGTTTTTTATTTATGTTTAGTAAAACTTTAATTACATGTGATATCAGTGATAGTTTGATGCTTTCCAATTCCACTGGGTCACCTCTCTTTGGAATGGGCCCAAATATAGATCTCTTCCAGTCGGTTAGCCAGGTGACTGTCTTCAAAATTTCTTGGAATAGATGAGTGAACATCTCCAGTGCTGCTCAGTTTGTTGAAAAGTTTCAATCCGTATTGTGTCAGTTCCTGGCACCTTGGTTTTCACCAGTGCCTTCAGTGCAGCTTAGACTTCTTCCTTAAGTACCACTGGCTCTAGATCATATGCTGCCTCTTGAAATGGTTCAACATCAACCAGCTATGTATTAATTTATATTCACACTACAAGCTCCACAAGGGCAGAGATTTAATCTCTTTATTTAACACAAAATATTACATGCCCCATGTAGGTACTCAATATTTGTTGAATGAAAGAAGAGATAATTTATTCACTCTGCAAATGTTATTCTCAAATGTTCTCCCCTATTCCTTTGGTTTCCTTCCCTTCAGTATTGTGAAAATGACATAGAGGCCATGTCTGACTTCCTCTGGTTTCACAAGTGGGATGGAGAGTCAAATTCAAAACTAGCTGAAGACAGATCCCTGTGAAGTGGAGGTCAGCCACACCTCTACCCTACAACTGTAATTACCCTATTATGACACCAATCATCTCTCTCACAGAACTCTCTGCTCCACATCTGAGTTTGAGAATCCATTGCACTGGCCAGACAGAACTCACAGAGAACTCTCATGATTATGGGTTTGTTAAGGAAGTGAATAGGACATACAATTCAGGATCAGAAACATCTCAGGATGCAGCAGTTCTCGAGTCAGGACAGCATATCTTTGTCATACTGCAGGCACTACTCTTGTCTTTGGCTTCTCAGCTATGTGGCCCCTCATCCTCTGCCTTGCTCAGTAAAATGTTACAAAGCTCCTTTGTTTTTGTTGTTGTTAAGTGCTGTTGAGTTGGTTCCAACTCATAACAACCCTGAATAGAGCAGCTGGTGGGTTTGAATAACCAACCTTTTGGTTTGCAATCCAATGCTAATCAAACAGTGCCACATCAGGTCTTCGCAAGCTCCTTTAGCCAGTCTGTAAATGCTCAAGGAGAACATTTTACAAGCCAGTCCCTTCCTGTAGGACCCCAGCTTTACTCAGTCCGTGGGCCTGGAAGTCTGCAGCTGTTCCATCTCTACATGCTGCCACCTCTGCCACTGCCTCTGCCATCACTGCCTTTCCAGGTAGTAATCTCATGCCATGCTTTCTTTCAAATAAACCTAGCAGAAAGGCAAAGATAAACAATCCTGGGGTTGAGCTGTGCATACCCTATTTGTATGGTCCCACTCATTGGATGGGGGTTAAGAAGACTTTGGATAGAAAAGCCATACCAAGTAAATTAATGGTACCACAAATATCAATGTGTATTGGTCAACCTGACATGACGTATGTTGTCACCATCATTAGTATCACTTAATTAGTCACTGAAATCACAGTCTACTCTGCTGTACACTGGGTCAGATGAATTGTAATATCTGACACCTTCTTGAAACTGAAATTCCATCTTAATTGTAGTCTAAAATATATACAGTTCAGAAAGGTGGCAACAGCAGATATATGAGAGACACTAACATACTTTTCAATATCTACAAGCCAGCTTATTTAAATCCACATTTTACTTCTTTCTCATAAAGTTAAATTTAAAAAACAACAACAACAAAAATTGTCATCAAGTTGATTCCAACTCACAACAACCATTTAGGACAGGGTGGCAATGCACCATTGAGTTTCCCAGGAGAATATTATTATGTGGAACTTGGAAGTCAGAATAGTGGTTAATCTTGGGGAATAGTAGTGACTAGAATGGGATTTTAGGGATACTGGTCACATTCTGTTTCTTAATCTGGATACTATTATACAGTTTTATTAACTTGTTTAAAATTCATCAAGCTACATAGTTAGAAATTGTACAATATGTAATACTTAAAAACTTATTAAAACCATAAAAAATGAGTAACACTTGATTTTCAGATATTCAGGAGTCCTGTTGTTATGTTCATTGCTGTCCACTCTAATTTACGGTGACTGTCTTAGTTATACCTAGTGCTGCTGTGACAGAAATACCAACAGTGGGTGGCTTTAACAACCAGAAATTTATTTTCTGAGTTTAGGAGGCTCAAGTCTGAATTCACTGTGCTAGCTCTAGGGCAAGGTCCTAGACTCCTTTCAACATCTATAGGCCCAGCGCCTGGGAAATCTTCCTTTGTGTTGGCACCAGTCTTCCCTTGGGATCCCCTGGGCCAAAAGAAGCACCCCCTTATTGCCTTTTTTTTTTCTTGGTTTTAGTGAGGTCCCTCTCTTCTCTGCTCACTTCTTCTTTTATCTCTGGTGCGATAAAAGGTGTGACTCAAACAAGGGTGTGAGTTAAGTAAAGATGTGATTTGAGTCATGCCTTCATATAAGGCTGTGATTCAAATTACACCTGACACTAATCCTGCCTCATTAACATATTGTTGATGTTGTTAGTTGCCACTGAGTTAGTTCCAACTCATAGGGACCCTGCGTAGGGTTTCCAATGCTTTAAATCTTCACAGGAGCAGAAAGCCTTATCTTTTTTTAACGGAGTAACTGGCAGACTTGAACCACAGACTTTATGGTTCAGAGTACAGTGTTTTGTCGTGTGGAGCCACTGCACTCCTTTGACATATAGTAATGTTGTTAAGGGCCATCAAGTCAGTTCTAACTCATAGTGACCCTGTATAGGGTTTCCAAGGAGCGTCTGGTAGATTTGAATCACCAACCTTGCGGTTCAAACTGAGCTTGCAGTCCAGTGATTTATCCTACAGTACCACACCAGGACTCCTCCATTAACATAGAGAGTTTACGAATTACATTTTTAAAAAATGGAGGATAATTATATCAGATCCCAAAGTAGAGGACAAAGCACAGTACTAGGAATGCTGGCCTAACCAAGTTGACACATGTTTGGGGGAGTATACAATTCAATTCATGACACTGCTAGTGTATGCCACTGAGTAGTTCTGACTCGTAGCAACCTTGTAGAGGCTTTTTAAGGCTGTAAATCATTATGGGGGCAAAAAGTCTCTTCTTTTTTTCCCATGAAATGACTTGTAGATTTGAACTACTGACCTTACCTTATGTATGACAGAACAAAATGTTGTCTGTTTCTACTGCATACCCATGGTTATTGGTATGTCCATTATTGTGGCTATTTCGGGGCTCCACTAGTAAGTGCTAGCTGCAGATTGGAAGATTGGCTGTTCAAACCCACTAGTCCAGAGTTCACTTCACTCAACTTCTTCTAATAATTAAGCGGTCTCTTCTCATAAAGATTTACAGCCTTGGAAACACTATGGGACAGTTCTACTGTACCGTCACAATCGACTCAATGGCAATGGCTGCAATAAATCATTTGCTAAATATGCTGCTTCAAAGACTTTACAGTCTAGGGAGAGGGTGTTGCTAATTCTAATATAAAACAAACTTGAATATGTGTTGTATTAGAAATATAAAGTGAAGTCCAGTGAAATAAAGAAAATATTTACAAAAAAATGACATTTTAGAAAAATACGGTAGAGTATTGCTAGTATTGAGTTTATTACATAATCATAAAACGATATAATGTATAAAAATAGAAGCAAAGGCTATACGTTAACAATAGGGAGATTTAAAAGTACTCGATTATATACCAAAATGTGCTACTGTTTGAAAGGCAAAATTGTTTTAAACTATCAGAACACACTGGTTACAGAATGTTTATATCCTTTAAAGTGAATTCTTTTGTTTTCAGTTGACTGATTTTGTCTGAGTCGTAGGTTATTCTGTTCCACTGGTTCTCAATCCTGGCTGCACATTGGGATCACAGGAGCATTTATAACTTCTCCTGGATCAGAATCTCCAGGGGTGGGACCAGGGCATCTGTACTTTTAGGGGCACCTGTGATTCTCCTGAACCGCCTGGGTTAGGAACCACTGTTGTAGTCCCCGCTGGGGTGGAAGGAGCCTTCACAGGGACCATCAAAACAACAAAGGACTCTTGAATATGTCATTTCTTTGTTTTTGCAATGTCTGTATAGCTTCCACAAAGAAAAGCACTTTTCATACTTATCTCTTTGTAACTGTGCCAAGAAATTTCTTTGCAAATGGCTTTGATCCAAGTATTACATGAAAGATGTTAATCCTACTGTTAAGTTTTAACCCTAATACTTTCAAGCACTAGGACACTTCTTCTGATTATATTACAGGTACATAGATGCATAGCAGAAGATAGAACTAAAAGGACAAAGTAGCACCTGTAGGTCACTTGTTAATGTACTAGTATGACTAGTGGAGGCCATCTTTCTCTAAGGAAAAAATATTTTTTCATCCTAACATATATGTAAAAGATCTTTCAAGTGTGAAAATAATACCTGTTTTCACTTAGAAAATGTCTGTCCTCTATTTAGTTCATTCCCTTGTTAGCTATTATTAACATATTAATTTTTTAAATTTTTTGTTTAGAAATAATTTTAGAATTACAGAAAAGCTGCAAAAATAGTACAGAGGTGACTTTACTCAACTACCCCTAATATTAACAACTAATACAGTCATTATACATTATAATCAAAATCTGGAAATTAATATTAAAGTAATGAGATTAACTAAACTGCACATCCTTTTCACATTTCACCGGTTTTTTCCATTTCTTTGTCTGTTCCAGGATCCTATACAGGACTCCACATGGTATTTATTATTATCTCTCTTTTGTTGTTGTTTGTTGTCAAATTGATTCTGACTCAGCTGTCTTCTGAGACAGAATAGAACTGCCCTATGGAGTTTCCTAGGCTAGAATCTCTTCTATTTATTAATTCTTTTTATCAGTAGAGACTTGTAGATATTTTATAAATTATAATTTAATGTACTTGTTACTTCTTTTGATATTCATCCTCCTGTGTTCTTTTGAAATGCTCCCATTCTTTTCTTTTCATGTTTTATTGTAATTTAAATGACAGTTTATATAGCAAATTAGGTTCATAATTAATACTTTTTATACAGATTGTTCCGTGACCAGTGGTTTCAGTTTTCGTTTTACAAGGTTCAGGGTATGATTTTCATTGTTTTACAATGGATCAGCATTCTCGTTATTTCCGTTCTGTTTTTTTGTTTCCATTTATCTAGCCTCCCTTCCCCTCCTTGTCTTTGGGGTAAATGTTTACTGTTTAGTCTCCTATAATTGATTGCTTATAGGAACACATTACATATGGTGATATTGTTTTATAAACTAATCTATTATTTGACTGAAAGGCGACCTCTTGGAATAACAAGCACCAAGTTCCAAGAGTATCTATAGGTGATAGTCTGTATCTCCAATAGATCTGGCATTTTTTAGAAATTTGAATTTTGTTCTCTTTTTCTCCTGATCACAACAGGATTAATTGGACACCATTTAGTTCTTCTGTTCTCAGGTTGGAAGAGGCCTTCATCATGTGGGTTATTAGACCTGTGGGCTAGCTTCTTCTTGAGTCTTTGATATCCTTCATTCTCTTTGGCTCCAGTTGAGTAGAGGCTAATTCTTGTATCTCAAATGGCCACCCACAAGTTTTTAAGATCCCAGATGCTATTCACCAAATGAGGGTGTTGTGTTGTTGTTGTCAGGTGCCATCGAGTCGGAACCGACTCATAGCGACCCCATGCAC
>NW_006408707.1:2143259-2146148 GCF_000296735.1 Chrysochloris asiatica
TACTTTGTGGATCATAATAATCTGTGGCTAACATTTCAAAGAATGGGTATTCCAGAGTACTTAATTGTGCTCTTGAGGAACCTGTACATAGACCAAGATGCAGTCATTAGAACAGAACAAGGGAACACTGAATGGTTAATAATCAGGAAAAGTGTGTGTCAGGGCTGTATTTTTTCACCATACTCATTCAGTCTGTATACTAAGCAAATAGATAATCTGAGAAACTGAATTATATGTAGAAGAACATAGCATCAGGATTTGAGGACAAGTAATTAACAACCCATGAAATGCAGATGACATGACCTTGCTTAATGGAATCAAAGAGGACTTGAAATAACGAGGAAGATTAAAGATTACAGACTTCATTATGGATTGCACCTCAAAACGAAAATCCTCACATCTGGACCAATAAATAACCTCATGACAAACTGAGAAAACATGAATGCTATCAAAGACATTACTTTGCTTGAATGCACACTCAATGCTCATAGAAGCAGTGGTCAAGGAATCAAATGATATACTGCCTTTCATTTTGATCTGCTGCAAAAGACTCTTTTAAAGTATGCAAGAGCAAAGATGTCAGTTTGAAGACTAAGGTGCACCTGACCCAAGCTATCATATTTTTAGTCACCTCATATGTATATAGAAGTCGGACAATAAAGAAGGAAGACCAGAAAAGTGTTGGTGTATTTGAATTATGGTGTTGGAGAAGAATATTGGATGGCAGAAAAGCAAATCTGTCATGGAAGAAGTACTGTCAGAATGCTTCAAAGAAGCAAGGATTGCAAGAATTTGTCTCTTACTGTAAATAAAATATCATGAGGGACCTGTCTACAGAGGAGGACATCATTCTTGGAAAAGTGTAGGGTCAGGGAAAAAGAGGAAGACCCCCAACAAGTGTGGCAGCAGGAATTGGCTCAAACATAACAATTGTGAGGTTGGCGCAGGACTAGGCAGTGTTTTGTTCTGTTGTACATAGGGTCGCTATGTCAGAACTGACTCAACAGCATGTAACAAACAACAGCAATGTTATTGTAATTATAGTTCAGTTTGAAATTTTCCTCAGATAGTTGAAGGCTACTTTTATATCTGTTTTCATAACGGATATAAATTATCTGTCTCTATTTTTATTGCATTTTGTATCTTTTTTTATCCTTTGTCTCTCAATTTTTAAAATGTTTTTTAGGTGAAAGAGATATTAGCTCTATCTGTGTTACATGTTTTAAATATTTTCTCCCAGTTTGTCAGTTATCTTCTGACTTTATTTTTTGCCATGCAAATTTAAAATTTTTTATTCAGTCAAATTTATCCATTTTTAAAATTTTCTGGATTTTTGAATCATAAATAGAAAGCCTTTCAATTTTCTGTGTACTTTGAACCTCACTGATACTTATTTTTACCCTTGGTTATTATGAAGTTTTGCTACTTCCAAAGTAATAATGCAAATGAAATATATTGTGTCTTTCCGTTATTCTTTTATCTATCACAGAGATATGTCAAACCTCTAGACAAAGTGTCTTCAAGTCATTTCTGACTCATAGCAACCCTGTATAGAGTTTTCAAGGAGCAGCTAGTAGATATGAACCACCTATGTTGTGGTTAGTTGTTCAGTGCTTATCCTATAGTACAACACCAGGACACGTTTTTATTATTATATCTTATTGTATTATTGGCTTACTGTATATCTTTGGTAGAATTCTTCTATTTCATCCTCACTGGCTTTAGTAGTTGGTGCATAAATTTGAATAATAGTGGTATTAAATGGTCTTTCCTGTATGCACATAGATATTATCCTATCACAGACAGCATTTTACCTCATGACTGATCTGGATATGTTCTTTTTGACAATGAACGCCATTCCTCTTCAATTTGTCATTCCCAGCATAGTAAATCATGTGGTTGTCAGATTCAAATTGGCCAATACCAATCCATTTCAGCTCACTAATGCCTAAGATAACGATGTTTATGCGTTCCATTTCATTTTTGACAATTTCTAATTTTCCTAGATTCATACTTTCTACATTCCATGTTCTGATTATTAATGGATGTTTACAGCTGTTCTCTTCATTTTTAGTTGTGCCCTGTCAGCAAATTAAGGCCCCGAGGGCTTTTCTCCCACAGGCTTTCCTTCATTCACATCATCACAGTCAACTGTACTTTGAGGGGGCAGCTCTTCCCCAGTCGCATTTTGAGTACCTTCTAACCTGAGGGGCTCATTTCCAGCACTATATCTGACAGTGTTTCTCTGCTACTCATAAGGTTTTCAATGACTAAATATTCAGAAGTAGTTCGTCACTCCTTCTTCCTAGTCTGTCTTCCTCTGGAAACTCATCTGAACCCTGTCCATCATGGGTGACTCTGCTGGTATTTAAAAAACCGGTGGCATAGCTTTCAAAATCACAGCAACTCACAAGCCACCACGGTACGTCAAACTGACAGATGTGTGAAATTTCAATCTGAAATTGATCAAACATGCAGTCAAGATGGTATTGTTCATTACCAGTGATTGGAATGCAAAGGTTGAGAACAAAGAGGAAGGATCAATAGTTGGAAAATATGGCCTTGGTGATAGAAATGATGCTGGAGATCGCATGCTAGAATGCTCCAAAATCAATGATATGTTCATTTCAAATATCTTCTTTAGACAGCATAAGGAGTCCTGGTGTGGCGCTGTGGGTTAATGTGCCAGACTGCAAAGCCTTTTAAACTGTAAAGTTGGCAGTTCAAGCTCACCAGCTGCTCCTCGGAAACCCTACACAGGGTCGCTATGGGTTGGGATCGATCAACGGCACTTAACAACAACAACATACACATGGACTTCAACAGGTGGACTACATAGAAATCAAATGGACTATATCTGCGGAAAGAGACGATGGAAAAGCTCCATAT
>NW_006408707.1:2148213-2152013 GCF_000296735.1 Chrysochloris asiatica
GCAGTGTTTCATTCTGCTGTGCATAAGGTCGCTGTGAGTTGGTAACGACTCGATGGCACCTAACAACAACAACATATATCTTTGATCAACATATAAACTACTGCCTTTAGTGTGTGTAATTTTTTTAATTGACCAATTTTTATTAAATTTAACACATAAAACTGTATTAAAATTGCATTGGGTTATAGGAATTAACCTTCCATATTTTATGCCTTTCAAGGCTCACTAAGTACCCTGATAATATGTCAAAAGCCCGTAATGAAAGTAGTAAACATGCATTACATTTTCAGCCCTCTCAGCCCAGGTGCAGTCCACCAAGATCACTGATAGAGAATAGGCACTTCAAGAACTTTAGCAGTTGCATAATGACTTATATGTGTGTTCAGTTGCCCAGAGCTTGTTATTTCGCAAAGCTCTTTCCAATCTCTTCATTTCGAATCTGCTACAACTTTATAGACTTGTTTGGGGAGCTATCAGATAAATCACTGCATTTATGTAGTACAGAATGCTTTCCATGTATTATCTCATTTGAACCCCAAACCAACACTGAACTAGGCAGGATATATAGTCAACCTCCCAGTTGAGGAAGTTAAATATCCTGAGGTCAGACATCTACTAAGTAGTGAAAATTGAACTGAACTCAAGACTATGCCATACTATAGATCTCACAGCTAGTTTGCTAGCAACAAAGAAAATATTTCCAAGAACAGGATGCATTCAGAGAGAGGTAAATCTATATGAAGTAGTATATCTTTTGGAATCAAAAGACTCTATTGGCCTTGGTTATTATAGTCACTTCATGACATCAAGGGTTCTGGGTTTTTTTGCCTTATTTTGTTTTTACCACTCTTTGTAGCTCCCATTCCTATTGAGTGCCATTAATCATTGAATAAATATTTGAGGAATGAATGAATGGTACCACGTCCTTGTTCTGTTTTACTCTAGCCACACAAAATGGCTTGCAGTGTCTTTGCTGTTTCATATCTACCTACTTTTACATGTGGCATTTCCTTCACTTGACATAGTTGCCTTCACCTCTTTGTTTTCCTAGAGAATCCTTATTTATACCTCAAGACCTAGTTCAGCTTATCTGTAAGGCTTTCCTTGGTATTCTTCTTCTTCTGAGGAGTGAAAGGCTTTTATGCCTCCTTGGCAAGCCTCTGCAATTGGCTTATTACTAATGTCTTTAAGAGTCTACTGTGTATCATACACATACAAAAGGACTTCAAAAAGTCCATGGAAAAATGGAATTGAATGATAATGGATTTTTTCCACAAATTTTGTGAAGGTTCTTCTTGTTAGGTTCTAGGCATACGAGAAGGCTTCATGGGAAAAATCCACCATCTTTTCATTTTATTTTTCTAAGGACTTTTTGAAGTCTCATATACCAGTGAATAGGAGCTGTCATTCTAATCTGAGAGACAGGCATAACAAACAATAAACTAATATGTAAGTTATAGCATTTGCAATAACAATAAATGGTAGGGTGATCAACTCTGAGAAGCTGACCTTCACTTGAAACTGAAAAGATGAGTAGGTGAAAATGGGAAGACATAGGGAAAGAGCACTGTGTTGTTACTATTTACTTGTTGGCTCCTCATCTACACCTCTACTTCTTCCTACCTCTGCCACCTTAGTACTTATACACTCAGCTCGCCTCTGAACTCAGTGAATCTTTGTACTCCCCAAGACCCAGTCCTGGCTTGGCATTAGAGTCGCAGTTCCAAACTCTGCCTGAGCTGCCCTTATTAGAGTCACCAGGTCCATGGCCCCATGCTTCCGGTTTAGTACATCTCTATCGACTATACAGGCTCACTATGGGTCAGAACTGACTCAACAGTACTTAACAACAACAAATGTGCACACAGTGTGGCACTGTACAATCAAACCCACCCGCCGCTCCTTGGAAACCCTATGCACGGTTGCTATGTATCGAAACTGACTGGACAGTACTTTAACAACAACAGTGGGGAGCCTGGAGAAGAGTTGTGACTTGTCACCCCTCGCTGACTAGTTTGTGACACTGTTACTCAATCTTGCTGTGCCTCTCTTTCCTGTACTTAAAATGGAAATAAAAATAAAACTTCATAGAGTTGCTGTTAGAATTAAATGAGACAATGCACCTAAAATGTTTAGCCCAGTGCCTGGCACATTGGAAAGCAATAAAAAATGTTAGAGGAATTGCTCTTGAGTGGTCATTAGGTGTTTGCTGAATGGATGGTTGAGTGAAGGAATAATAAAATTTAATCCTGCTTTCAGTAACTACTAATAGTGTGTCAAAACAAATATTGAATACTCATTTTCAGTTGCCTTATCTATTGTTTGTTTTAATCTGAACAAGAAAGAGATAAAAAGGAAAACACCAAACACCAATGTTTTTAACAATTTTCATATAAAACAGCCTCTGAAAATGTATAATTTGGCTTACCTTTTTCTGAATAGTGCAGAGTTTCTAGCCTCATGTCTAAAAAAAAAAAAGAAAGAAAGAAAGAAATCCAAATGTACACAATCTACCGACCTGGGCCATTCTGTAATTTATACTTTATTATCTTTTGAAATCACTGTTTGAGCACTTTGTATTGAAAGAAATTTCTTTTATGTATCTCATACTTCATTTATCATGGGAGATCTTCAGGCTATCATAACCAATGAAGGTTATGACAATACCAGAAAGAGCAATAATTTTCTGAGATCAGGAACACCACTGGAATTAACCTAGAACATTGTTTCCAGTACTCTAAATTATATTCAGACCATTTCAGCAAGCCTTTAGTAGTTGGCAGCTATTCCCCCACTTGGAAAACGTTAAATGCCAAAATAGTATGTACAAAGATGAGATCATTAACTATCTAGTGGCATGAAGAACTTTAAAAATAAAAGTAGTATTTTCACTGAAAAAAACCTAGGCTCATGGTTATTGGTTTTATAAATATTCAATATTTGGCTACCTGGGAGTGCTTTGATCATGAAACACATGGGTCTAAGTTTTCTAATAAAACAAACAAAAACATAAATTAGCTATGGAGATCAGCCGAGACTTTGCCAAGTATTCTTTTCAGTGAGTTGTAAGAGTTAACACTTAGCTAGCTGAATAATTCCCTCTGATCTTATTGTCAATCTAGCAGCCCCAGCATAGTCTAGAAATATCATACACCTTTAATGTCATAGAAATCAACACTATTGTAGAATACGGAAGTAATTAGCCAGCAGTTTCTCTTTTCTTTTTGATAGCATTGTTTTCATTCACAAACCAATGCACCATAAACTTACTCTGGCTGGAGGTTCGAAATTTGTTTTACTGCTCAATAAATGTGGAGGTGTGCAGATCAGAAGTCCATAGCAAAGAGCCAAATTCGCTGGCCACTCACTCTCTGACAGGATGATGGGTTATGGAGCTTTACAGTGATATGTAGTACACGTGTTAGATTATGGGATAATCTGTACTTTAGTAGTGGTACAATACTAAACAGTCAGGAAAAACAGAGATACGGTCATAGTTTTCAGATGACAGGCTTCATTTTAAATGTTAATAGAAGGAAGACTTCTGATAGGGGAAGGAAATTCACCATAACAAATGCATTCCCTTTACTGCATTCGAACATGGTATCAATTAAATTCAACTGTATATATAATGTACTCTTAATTTTTAACAGTCCTAAGAAAGAGTAATGTGAAAAATATTATATACTCTTATATGTTACAGTTCATGAACAGATGGAAAAGATTATGTCATTCAGTAAATAATGTCACGTGCACTCGTATAAAACATCTCAAATTGGTGTTTGCATGGGTTTTTCTTT
>NW_006408707.1:2152113-2172815 GCF_000296735.1 Chrysochloris asiatica
ATATATAATATTGTCGGGTAAATTTTAGCTACTACTTGGGATTTTTATAATGTTATATATGTAGATCATTTTAATTTATTCTTAGTGCAGACTTCAATCTTTGAAACTACAGGTAATCTTGTAATGAGTAAAACTGATAGGAGGTTTTGTTCTTACAAAAGGAAATTTATGAATGATTGTTTACTTTGCAAAAGGGTTTGTCATAGAGCAAGCTTTCCTAAAGCATTTCAAATTTAATTTAGTTTATAAAAAATTCATTTACACATTATGTTTCAGGAACAAATTTAGTGAGGAAATGAAAAAAACAAAACAAAAAACTAGTCATAATAAAAAGAGGTCCTTCACAGCGCTAACATTTCTGCATGCTTTTCTTCTTGCAGCACTGATAGCCATTGGGCGGTACAGCATGACAATAGAGACTGTGGATGTTGGATGGTGTAAAGAAATTACAGACCAAGGAGCCACTCTGATTGCACAGAGCAGCAAGTCTCTGAGATATCTGGGACTCATGAGATGTGATAAAGTAAGAGTTTTCTGCCAAATTGTTTTCTTTTTATATATATAGCTAGTAGCTTGATATCATATTCTCCCTCTCTCTCTCTGTATAGATTCTTAAAAATACACTATTATAGCTATGCATCATCAGATGCCTGATTTTCCAAACTAATTTGATATTCTTTTTGCATTTTTCTGTTTAATAATGAATTTTGCACTTATGCAGAAAGGAAAAGCAATTATGCATACAATCAGCTTAGATTTTGCCCTTCTTTCCCTAAGTCCAGGGTCCAAAATTAAAAAAGGTCACATGGCAAACTGCAATTTGTAGAGTCTAGCAGCACGTTTCTGTTCTGGGTTCCAAGTTTCCTGCTACATTGAGAGAACTTTGCCAAATTACTTTTTTACAAGTGTGCAACTTTATTACGTAACATCTGTACAGTTTGGCCATTTGGAGACAAGAAAGGGCCAATGAGAGGATATTATATGGGAGCTTGCCTTTCTCTATACCTGAGATGCTACTCTTAGCATATGATGAGATATGGTCCCAGAAGCTCAAGGCAAGGACTGTGGGACTGGTCAGAGACATGAGCCTGAGTTTAGGAAATGGCAGCCCACACGATATGAAAGCTGAGAAGGAAAACAGTAAAATTCTATGTTGAACACCTGGCACCAAGGAGGCACTTACCCCTGTGCCACTTCCATTTTGTCTCTACAACAATCCTAAGAGAGAGTATATTGTAAAGGGGCCTCCGGCCACTGTGTCTAGATTTCACTCTAGGCCTTCAGAGTCTGTGCCCCAGTGCTTTGGGCACAATCCTAGTGGAGGTCTCCAGGCATGTTATCTGCTTCCCTAAAAACCGTTCATCTTAGATACTTGCTCAAAAAATGCACTCATATACTAATTTACACATGGGCACTACTTTTGCAAATGATAATTAGGGACAAATTTAGCTAGAGAAAGTGAAATTAAATATATATGCCTCTCAAAGGGCATATATTTCCTAAATGCAATAAATTTGGGAGTAAAAACGATGATAATCAGAATCCCTTGTGTGCTCTGTCATTTTTATTAATTGACCTAGTTATTTTCTCCAAATACTTTTAAGATAATGTGCTTATTTTAGACCTTCACCCATAGGTTATGTTTGATGATATTGTATGGGGCCCTCAAGTCAGTTCCTATTTATAGCATACCTATGTACAACAGAAGGAAGCATTGCCTAGTACTGTGCCAGCCTCACAGTCATTGCTATGTTGGACCCATTGTTGCCAAAACTGGGTCATACTATCTCACTGAGGGTCTTCCTCTTTTTCTGTAACCTGCAGCTTTACACCATGCATGATGTCCCTTGTTTAAAAGTTGTATTATATATTCATAGCCGAGCCTAGAAAACAGGCTTACTTTGTAACTAAGCAACAGGAGGGGTTGCAAGTCGCCATCACATCTCACTGATAGCTAAACCTAACACTGTTACTAACCCTGTAACTTTAAACTGACTGCTTTAGAAATACAGTTAAAGGGTCCATAATAGTCAGAGTGCTCTAGGAAGCTTAAACAATGACAACAGAACTCTCCAGCTTGCACCAAAAGGAACTGTTACATGAGAGCTAAATAGCCAAGGCCACCCGAATGTAAGCATTCAAAATGTGTGTATGTATCCAAACCATTCTGAGCCATCACCATATTTCTTCTCTTCACTATTCCTATTTATTAACATCAGCTCCATCTTCAGAAATGAAATGTGGAAGTTGTATGTTCCAGTACAGGAAAAGATTAGTCTAGACATATATGCTGAACTGCATTTATCTGATTTTCACACGTTAAGGAATGGGTACTTTTCTGCACAAATGATCCAACTTAAAGTCCAGAAGTTGACAAGTGGGTGGAGGAAAGGCTGGTCGGATTAACAGTAGCCCTGGTATGGTGCTCTAGGATCAGCACTGGACTGCTAACCACAAGGTCAGTTGTTCACACTCACCAGCTGCTCCGCAGAAACCCTATACAGGGTCTCTATGAGTCGGAACAGCAAGAGAAAACACTGGGCCCAGTTTAACTGTGTGGAGACCTCAGGCTCAAGGCAACCGAGAGCCAAACATGAGAGGTTATATGAGGGTGAAAAAGCTTCCAAACCGCACACAAAGTATAAGTAAAGCGTTGCATGCATCTGGACACCTTGGTTGATTTAAATTGAATGGAAGCCTAGAGTTAAGCTATTGTTGTTTAGTGCCATTGTGTCAGTTTCAACATTAGTGACCATGTGAGAGCAGCTGGTGGGTTTGAACTGCTAACCTTGCAGTTAGCAGTCCAGTGCTTAGCTTACAGTAAGTAGTTATACAATTTTCAAATTTTATATTATGTTATACATATCCTGGTGTGGCACTGCGGGATAATGCATTAGACTGCAAGGTCGGTTTGAACCATATGGCCAGTGGTTCAAACTCACCAGCTGATCCTCAGAAACCCTATATAGGGTCACTGTGGGTCAGAACTGACTCTATGGCACTTACAACAACAACTACATACATATCCAGATTTAAAATATCACTGAGATTCAAAAAGCATTTGAGTAGCAAAGAAAAGAATGTAGGCATTAATGGCCTGAACTCTAGACCCCCAGTTTGGGTTCAGATTTGGATGGCACTTACAGTTGTGGTATCTTGGAATGTTACTTAATCTCAGAGCACCTCCATTTCCTCATGTGTAAAATGGGGAGGATAATAGTAACTATCTTTAGAATTCTTCTGCGCATTTAACTGAGTTAACATTATAGAATCAAATGGACAATTATTGGGATTATTCTTATCAACATCATTATTCTGATTAGTGACCTCTGTTGTGATATTTGAATTTCCAAATGAGACAAAAGTATATTATCTTCTATCTCACTTTGAGAAAGGAACCCTGATAGCATAGTGGTTAAATCATTCAGCTACTAATCAAATATCAGCAGTTCAAACCCAGCAGCCGTGAAAGCTGTGTCAGTCTGCTATCATAGGATTTACAGCCTGGAAGCCCTGCAAGGTAGCTCTCCTCTGTCCTGGAAGGTTGCTATGAGTCAGAATGGACTCACCAGCAGTGGGTTGTTTGTTGCTTTTGGTTATTTCATTTTGAAGCGATATTTAAATTTTAAACTCAGATTAGAAAAGATGTTGCCTTTTTACCTTTTCTTGCCTAAATTTAAAATTAAGGTGACAATTTTCTGTCCAAAAACATCAAGAATTAAATCTCCACAAGCATTGCAAAGGAAATCTAGTATGATACTTTCAGTAATTAATTTACTAAACACCAATTCAGTTATAAAAAGGAAAAAGATTTGCTGTGTGAGAAGGTGAGTTCAAGATAAGACAGTGCAAATAAGGATGAAAAAGAAAATAATGAAAAAAATAAGAATAGGACAGGAAACTGAAAAGTGTATGGCTAGGGTATAGAGTAGAAGATCCCCTCAATCAAGAACCAAAGGAATTTGAACCCATCATTCCTCTCCCTGTACCTGGACCAAAGCCACTAAGCATTAATAAAACTCATTAGCTTGACATCTCCTCTTCCTTTTTGCACACCAATTGGAGCCAAAGGAGAAGATAGTAAGCCTCAGAGGTCAATAAGGAATGTCCTCAATGGGACGCTTGGGGAGAGAGTGGAATCTGTGTGCCCCAGATCTCCTGTGCTGTAATCCTATGACTGATAAATATTGAAGGCTAGTTATATTTTACTTTCACATGCAGTCAATTTAATTTGGGAACCATTTATACTTAACTGGTACTTTTTCTCTCATTTCAGCTTTTGAGAAATTACAAGAATAATAAAATGCATTTTATTTGTTCTAGGAAAATGTGTTGTCTGTCTCTCTCTGATGTTAGATAAACAGAGAACAGATGAGAAGCATTAGTAAAACACATTCTTTGCACATGAAAGCAACATGTTCTTGGACTATCAGACAATGTCTAAACTAACATGCCGTAAATTTGTTTGGCTGCGACATCGGTGACTCCTACGGAAGAGTCCTCCAGCCATTCAACAAATGCAGCATTCCCTGTGTCGATGTAAAGTTAGGAAGTGCATTAAGAAGGCCGTGTTTGAGTAGCTTTTCTGATTGCTGGATGGATAAGCATGTTAGAGGCATTACTTTGGGTTTTGAAGCTGACGCCACTTAATCTCCTAAACTTTAGCGCATTGTAGGAGCCAAGAGAACAAAACTCTGTGTGAGATGGCTTTGATGAATTGGGGTGAGCTTATATTCTTAAAGACTGTTCAAAGGCTTACTTGACCTTGGGAATTAAAGCTGACCTCAAATCACCTGTCAACTTAACGCACATTTATTTGGTGATTTAGTTAAAACAACTTGTACAATTAATGGGGTTCTCTAATAAGAGCAATATGTGTACTATGGTTCCCACAATTATAGGCAGTCAGTGGCTTTCACAACCTCAGTGAATTCTAGATTCTATATAGAGCTGTTTCTTTTAATAATATGATATTTTCCTCGTTTGTTACAAGGTAGTTTGAATGGAGAACAAAACTGAAAAGGACTCCCCCCCCAAAAAAAAAAAAAAAAATCCATGGGAAAGCTGTAGGGCAAATGGCAATGCACTGTTCAAGGTTAATGAAAAATGTTTGGGGTAACAAGGTTGATGAGAAGGGAGAGAGCATGGTGGCAAGGCATTGGCTGAGAAAGCAGACCTGGCCAGAGGCAGCCTGACTGGTTTGGGAAACATCGGTGATAAAATGTCGTGGAGAAAACCTCTACAATGTGTGTTAATACAGAAGTCTGGAGACAGAGGGCCTGAATTATGAGCAGTGAATCACATCATAAACGTAGCAATTCTTAAATACCAAACCCTTGTGAAAAGCAGTTGGATGAAGAAATGCTAGAGCTTTGAAAAGCTCCCTTTCACTTTCTTTTTTTCTTTTTCTTTTTTTTAACTTCATGCAGAACTAATTTTATACACTGTTCATTTGATTTGAAAATGCCAGCGTCTGGGGTATCATTAAAGAGCGTTATTGAGGGAGCATTCTTGGCAAAACATTTTGTTTCAAATGCTTGGTTCTTAGGTCCCTGCAGAGTTAATAGATAGGAAGAAAAGACAGTGTACCTTGATTTACCTAGGTCCCTCACCATTTGCTCCTTGGAAACCCTTTAGAGGGTCGCTATGGGTCGGACAGCAACTCCTGCATCTTTGCCCAGAGCAGATAGCCACCCTTCTGCTGGGAGATTTTCTCTCCTCAACCAATAGAGGCGCCCAGAGGGCCTTGGGGGCCACATTACTTAAGGAGTAGACATAAATAGATTTTGAAAGGTCCACCCAATGTCCTATGACCAAAGCCTCTTGGAATTTCTTTGATTTCTAGTTGACATAAATTAGAACTACACAGGCGTGAAGATTCCGCCCAGAAAAGATCAGAGAGGCTTCTGGGGGAGGAGAGCCGCCTCTGTGTGATCCTATTGATTATCCAGCTGCCTTCAGGCCAGGGGCCTCTGTGGAGGCTGACTACTATTGATCCCCACCATGAAAATAATCGAATTAATTCATTTCTCATCAAACTGCCATTGCCAAGACCTTTCTCCTCACCTGCCCCAATTCCTGAAGTAAATTCTTAGCTGAGGAGTGAAATATTTGATTTCTTTTAATAAATGCTGTTACATTCTTCAGGCCATTGAAATATTGGTTTTCACACAGAGTTCCTCATTTAAATGGCAGCAAGGTTTTATTTAATCAAATCAATGAGAAGCCAATACAGAAAGCCAGTAATAGAAACCAGTCTGCTTTTTAAAGCTAGGAATCTGCTTTACAACCTTAAAATATCAAGAGCCAAGTTTTGTGTGCCCAATTTAATGTAAAAAATATTCAGGAAAAATTGACCACCGCACTTTTCAGGAAGTAATTATGGTAAGAGAAAGCCTCAACAACCTAAATATTTCTGTGGAGAAAATGGAGGTTTTATCAGTTTGTTTAGGAATCAGGAGCAGGGAAGCCCTATGGGGAAAATAATATCAGACTCTGTAACTAATATACAGAACTCACTGGAAAAAATCAGTTTAAGGGAAAAATAATTTGTGGGGCACTGTGTCCAAGACTGTTTTGGTAGCATTCATCCATGAAACAAAGTGTGTACCTGCAGGGACCCCCTCTTTTCTCTAAATATGCACAGCTGTTTCTAGATTGCAGATAGCTGGTATTTAAGACTTAAAATATACGCCATATCAAGGAAAATAAAGTGAAAAAACAAAGTCCCTTCTGTCCTCTGCGGAGTGATCTGACTCTGTCAGACTATGCAGTCTGTCCCCTGTCGTGGGTGGCATAACTGTTACCCAGTCTGCCCGCAATGCCACATGCTCTGAGAGAAAAGAGTGATGAGAAATGGCAAGAGAGTATGTCTGGTGCTCTAAAATGTGAACTTAAGTCCTTCACTTGAAGCATCAGCAGTGTGTCCCTTTTGCTGATAAAACAGTTTCTCCAGGTGATTTCCACGTAGGAGCACTTTAAAACACATTTTTACAACCCTGTCCTGATTATTCCTGGTAATTGAAAACAGGGAAAAACACATCAGCTGAAATTCAGAGCTAACCTCTCAACCTCACTTTAGCCAGGAGTTCCCATCTCCTCTTCTTCCAGCCTTATTCACCATAACTGCTAAGAAGTGGTAAATGAAAGACGTTTTCAGTAGCTAAGTATCAAACCAAGAAACACTGGAATGGAGCTTTATGGTAGATGGTAAAACGGTGAGTAATTGTGTCAACCTGGGTAGTGTTCTGATTCTACCTATGTTGCCTTATTGTCAGTGAGACTGTGGCAACATAATCTCTAAAATTCTCAGTTTTCCCATCTGATAAATAGGGATAGTAATAGTATTTACCCCATAGGGTTGTTACGAAATTAAATGATGATGCAATAAAGAACATTGCCCAAAGTCTGACACACTCGAACCACTCAATAAATGTTAACTGATGTTATCACCAGCAGTACTATTTACTGATGTATTTACCACCCGCCTCAAGATTCATAATATTCTAGCCAGAAATATAAGCCCACACAGTAAAATCATTTTTAAAAAGGGCAAAACAAATCTTTGGAGAATCAAGCAGCAATTGTAAAATAGAATACAATCTATTTTTTAAAAAATACATTTGAACTATTAAATTATAGAAGAATAAGAAACCTTAGAGACAAACAAATCTCAGTCCTTCTTTTGAGCAGAGGAATAACTTGCCCAATCAGTGTCCAGTATAGGACTTACTTTGTTTCTTCAGGAAAATCGACATTTCTACAGAAACTTTCAAGGGAATGTGCTGCAGGTAACTGGTTGTGTTTTCCTTGCCCCTGTTATGGGATTGGCATATAGTGAAATTGTTCTGTTCTGTTTTGTTTACATGATGGAGAGGACCTACTGTTCCCCTAAATGCTGTAGGGTGAATAGAATGTTCCATTGGAGTTTGCCTGAAGGCACCCTGGAGCTTCATGGCTTTGCTGTAAATAATCTCCTTGGAGCTTTGATTGGGCTAAAGTGATTATACAAAAAAAAAAAAATAAATAAATGAGTTGAAGAATTGTATTATTCTTCTAATTTAGAAACAGTAAAGGTAACTGCATTTCCTTTAATGGAGCTATGATTAGATCCCAGAACTCCTAAGCATCTGACTTCACAAAGTGGAAACCAGAACTGCCTGCATTTGCCCAGTGGATTGAGGGAAGCTCAGCCTGAATCCAAAGCCTGGGTAATTCAGCAGCAGGTATACACTGCTGCAAGGCTGCACCTACTGAATATTTTCTTCCCATGTGGCAAATACTCTTCCACAGACACCCTGTTTTTTTGTTTCCAAATGTTTATCATATATTTTACCCATTTATTGAAGAAATAGTTGTTGAGTGGTTTATTATATTCCAGTCACTGTCATGTGTGATGGTTCAAAAAAAAAAAACAGTGAATAAGACATACTCCCTAACTCTGTGTAGCCAGAAGCTTAGTGGGGAGGTAGACAAGACAACTGCAATATTATAAGACTTCAGATTAAGAAAAGGAAGAACTTGGCATTCAAAATTACCAAAATTAACAGAACTGTGCCTGATGCCACATCAGCCTTCATCTCTTGTACCCCATCCTTTTTTTATTTTTATTTTTTTGTCTTTTTCTGGAGGAACAGAAGGAACTCAGTTTACAGAGGTCGTGTATGAGAATGCATTCAAAGGATGTGTGTTGGGTTCTGAGGGCACCTCTGGGACATTCTGTAACAGACCTTCTGTGAGCACACATCTCTGCTAGATGAGGGCCTGTGAGATGTGAACGTTATCCTCCTAAATCTATCCCTCACAAAGTGTTGCTATGTTGTGGGGAGAAGGACAGGATGAAGATTTCATTATCTCTAGATGTCAGCCATTTCCAATTTCCAGGGTTATTAGGCCTGCAGATATATGATCCTATTCTTTTTCTTATTTCCTTTTTTTGTCACTTTTGCTGTTAAATTTCTGTTTACACATTGTTGTTCTTATTTTCTTACAACCCATTCCAGTTCTGTTTCCATCTTCCCAAGTCCACTGTTTCTGCTCTGTCCAAGTCACCAGTGATGTCCATGTCACCACATCCAGTGGTCACTAGTCTCTGTCCACAGCTTGCACAGTCTCTTAACAGCAACTTCATTCCACAGAGTTTTCCTTCATGAAAACACTTTGTACTTGTCTTCCTTGTCTCCTTTTTGTTACAATGGATCACTTTTATATGGCTTTTCTCACCATGGTCTTATAATTCCCACCAAATGACTGGGTGAGACTATGCAAATAAGGTGTATGGAACTCCTTTAGCAAGGAGATTGGTAAGTTTTGCCATTCCACTAGGCTTAAAATGAGTCAACCCAGAGCCAGAAGAGATGAGAACAGAGCACATCCTTTGAACCCAGAGTTCCTGCACTAAGAACCTCCTATACCTAGAAGAGAGGAAGAGTGCTGTAAAATTAGGACTGGTAGCACAGAAACAGCAGCAGCAGAGCCAGGAGACCAGCGGCACAAGGGGCTTCACAACCTATGGCGCATTCCAGATACAGTGGTATGCTAACCCATGGAGTCAGAGAGCTAAGCACCTCCTAGCAGGCTTCCTGGTGGAGTGGGGGTCTCCTGGCATTTGTTGATGTGGCAAGGCTTCTCAACCTACAGTACAAGAGATCTGTAGCAGACTAATATGCTTCTAGGCACTTATTGACTGAGCTAAAATACTTGGTAACATTTGCATGAACAGGGTATAGCTGAGGCCAAAAGACCTGCCTGCAGCCATGGCTGAGTTGCCCTGATCCTGAGTCATTCCTGATCCTGAATTGTAGCCTATGTAGGGTCGCTATGAGACGGACTCATAGCAACCCTGTATAGGGTTTCCAAGCAGCAGCTGGTCGGTTTGAACCACCAATCTTAAAGTTAGCAGTTCAGTGCTTATTCTACAGAGCCACACCAGGACTCCTGTTACCTCTCCTAGCAAACTTCCAAATCATAAATTTTGTCTGTGAGTTCTGTGTGACTGTTCAAGGAATTATAGAACCCAGCAGAGATGTAGAAAGTGCCTTAGGAGGAATGTCTGATCATTGAGAAAAAGGTTGGCTAGAAGAGGTAGTTCAGACCTCATTCAGGACTTCAGAGTGGTTCTTCCTGGTTTAGAATAGACCCTAATTTATACAATGTTTGTGTATCAGAAGGATAGCTAGGATGTTCAGGCCTTACTAAAAACTCAGTCTCTATCTTAGAAAGCAAGGGCAGCTTACAAGTTGCATAGCAACCAAATCTCTTGACTGGCAATTTAAAAACAACAGTGACAAGCTCAAAGACGCTGGCCACCCATGCCACTTTAAATATGTATTCCTTTCGACAGTCCTGGCAATAATCTAGCCTCCCACATCAGGCTTCTGAAAGGGCTCACTCTACCTCTTGCAATTTTTTCTTTCCCCTTCTGGTTATCATTTCCAGTACACCCCCATTTTACAGATTTGGTTCTGTTCTAATTACTGCTGCATTGGCCATCACTGAACCAGTTTGAACCATCCTCATAGGAATGAGCCTTGGGCTGATGATCTCAATTCTCCTTCCCTGTGAAGTTAGATGAGACCAGATCCCTTTGCCATTTTTGCACCTTTAGTGTCTCTCTCTGCCTCTGTTGCTTCATCTGTAAGGTAGAAACAATAATAGAAGTTATCTTATAGGTTACTGAAAGGATTGAATTAATATATGAAGGTTCCTTGCTTGAAGTAAGCAACAAGTATTAGTTCAGTCTAGAACAAGGCACCAGGAATTGATGGAATAAAAATTGAAATCTTTCAAGAAAGTGAGGTGGCACAGGAGGCACTCACTCATCTCTGCCAAGAAATTTGCAAGACACCTATCTGACTGACTGATTGGAAGAGATCCATATTTGTGCCCATTCCAAAGAGAGGTGACCCAACAGAATGTGGAAATCATTGGACAATATCTTTGATATCCCATGCAAGTAAAGTTTTGCTAAAGGTAATATAGAAATGGCTACAATCATACATTGACAGAGAACTTCCAGAGGTTCAAGCCAGATTCAGAAGAGGTTGTGGAACAAGGGATATCATTGCTGATGTCCAGTGGATCTTGGCTGAAAGCAGAGAATATCAGAAAGATGTTTACCTGTGCTTTATTGACTAAGCAAAAGCTTTTGATTGTGTGGATCATGACAAGCTATGGACAACATTGCGAAGTATGAGTATTCTGGAACACTTAATTGTGCTCATGAGGAATCTGTACCTGGACCAAGAGGCAATTGTTCAAACAGAACATGGGAACACTGAATGGTTTAAAATTAAGAAAGGTGTGCCACAAGGTTGTATTCTTTCACCATACTTATTCAATCTGTATGCTGAGCAAATAATTTGAGAAGCTAGGTTATATGAAGAACAAAGTGGCATCAGGATTAGAGGAAGACTCATTAACAATCTGCGATATGCAGATGATACAACCTTGCTTGCTGAAAGTGAAGAGGACTTAAAACATTTACTGATGAAGATCAAAGAGCACAGCCTTCTGTATGGATTACATCTCAATGTCAAGAAAACAAAAATCCTCACCACTGGACCAATAAGCAACATTCTTATCAATGGAGAAAAGATTGAAGTTGTCAAGAACTTCATTCTTCTTGGATCAACTATCAACACTCATGGAAGCAGCAGTCAAGAGATCAAATGATGTATTGTATTAGGCAAATCTGCTGCATAAGACCTTTTTGGGGTGTTGAAGAGCAAAGATGTCAGTTTGAGGACTAAGATGCGCCTGACCCAAGCCACGGTCTTTTCAATAACCTCATATGGATGTGAAAGCTGGACAGTGAATAAGGAAGATGGTGAAAGAATTGATGCCTTTGAGTTATGGTGTTGGAGGAGAATATTGAAAGTGCCGTGGGCTTCCAAAAGAACCAATAGATCCGTTTTGGAAGAAGTGCAGCCAGAGTTCTTCTTAGAGGCCAAGATGGCCAAACTTCATCTCTCATACTTTGGACATATTGTCAGGAGGGACCAGTCGCTGGAGAAGGATATCATATTTGGTAAGGTGGAGGGTCAGAGAAAAAGAGGAAGACCCCCAATGAGATGGATTGGCCAAGTGGCGGCATCGATGGACTCAAGCATGGCAACAGTAGTGAGGCTGGCCCAGGATCAGGTAGTGTTTTGTTCTGCTGTGCATAAGGTCGCTATGGGTTGGTACCGACTCGATGACACCTAACAACAACAACAACAGCCTCCTTCAACCCCTCTCCTTATTAAAATGTAATATCCCCAAAACTTGCCTTTTTTATTGCCAGGGCCTACCTACCACAGTGACTTAGGAGCCCTGATACCATTGTAGATTACAAGCTGGGCTGCTTTCAGAAAAGTCAGTAGTTGGAAACTACCAGTTACTCTACAGGAGAAAGATCAAGCTGTCTGCTCCCGTAAAGATTTACAGCCTTGGAAAACCTATAGAGGACCCCTATGAGTTGGAACTGACGGGGTGGCACACAACCACCATCACCACAGTGACTGGTACATAATAGTTGTGAAACAAAATATATCGGGGAATGTTTGAATAGATCGATTGGATTTTATATCAAACTAGCAGTTTCTCATTGAATTCTCTGTATCTTGAAGGTTCTGAGGAGGTGCTTCAGAGTTGCTAAAAAAGTGTCCAAGAAGGCAGTGTGCATGCATCTTTGCATTTAACTTCAAGCCCCATTTTTACTGGTTTATTGATTTGAATTCAACACAGCCTGTGTGTTGTATTTTTTTTTTTTTAAGTGTACAAAAAACATGCTTTTACTTGTTTGTCGCTTCTTAATAATTCGATAGCTTGTGAAGAACTTTTTAAAAAGGACAAACCACTTACTTACCATTGAGTCTATTTCAACTCATAGTGACCGTATGTGTTTCAGAGTAGAACTGCACTCTGCACTCCATAGGGTTCAAAGGTATCTAGACAGAGGTAAATAAACAAAAATGAAACCACCTTAGATTTAATACTGAGTTTCCTGTAGCTGGAGAATTCTAAGAGCTGCCTAAACCCCTGATGTTTGGGCCAATTACAGAGTTAAGTCATCTGTGTGTGGTTGGTCTCAGCATCCTTAAAAGCCCAACTCTGCAATACTCCGATTTATGTAGCGTCTTTCTTCTGGCAACCAGCAATATCGTTTAATTTCCAATTTTTTTAATCTATAGATTTACAGATCACTTTTAGTCAAAATAAAAAGGCAGAATAATAAAAATGTTCTGTTTTAGGAAACAGGTGAAAAAAACAAATTCTACCGGGTGGAAACTGCAATTTAGAAAGTGCTTCTTCACAAGTGTCCACTTGGGTAGTGCCACTACCCTAGACTTTTTGTAAGAAAATAAAACTGAGATCAAGAAAGTCATCACGCACAAAAGAAAACATTTTTTTAGTTCAGGTTCCCCCCACCCCCATTATGTTTTTTTGGCGTAACTTTGCAAGTTTAATTTAGCAACACCCAGATGTGTTCCATAAATACATTGCACTTACCGCTCACTTAGTGACTACATTAATTATATTATTAGGTCCTGGTTTTTTGAAATAGTAGATCTTTTGCTGAACTACTTAGAACTTACAAATGACTCCCCAAGTCGCTGTCTCCACCATGGTGTCCCACAGTCATCTGTATTGGTTTAGCTGGGCACCACCTGGGCTCATGTATGGATACGAACAAGGGGTCAGTACCACGCCCAGCAATTTGTGATTTCAGAATGGTTTATGTAAGGCTGTGTGGCTAGAGCTTGCACCTGACTTGAAACATCCTTATCAGTGGAGGATCACTTAGTTGAAACAGGGAATGAAAATGTCACTAATTTTTCTCTCTGACAGTCTGGTTGTTGGACACTCTGTCACACTAATTTCTAATTAGAGGCTTCAGGTTGGTGAGTCCCGCTTCTCACTTAACACTGCAAGCATTTCTGCAATCTTCATCCACCCAGGTTCTGTGCTGCTTTCTCACTGTGTTAATTCAAGTGAATAGAAGCAATGCTAGTGTTAACAGGCAACCCACATCTCGTGAAAAAGAGACAGCATGAAGCCAGGCCTGTTGTGATATTGACAGAGCATAGCACTTCCAATCATTGCAGATTCTGAAATGGAATGACTACATTTGACAAAGTTGACTGAATTTATGAGCTTCCCTCTGTCAGGTTCATTGCATGCTCAGTATCTGTCTCTTCCTATGCTTTGGGATTTTTAGATGAGTCTTTTGCTACCCAAGAGTAATATTTCTTCCCTCTCTATAAAAATGTACATCCTTAAAGGCCTCTGGATGCTTGGTTCATTGTGGGTATTCTGTAATCAAGTGACTCCCATATTTGACTGGTGGCTTTTAGCATCCAATGAGATATACAGTTGCTGTTGAGGTTTTAATTATACTAAATGCCTAGTCATGTATGCCCTCTCCTTCCATCTCATGGGTAGTCTCTTAAGGAAGTATAGGTTCATGTGAGAACTGACTTTAGGGCAATCTTTCCTTCCTGTTAGCTGTTGGTAAAGTTGGGCAATGGATTGCCTTTAAGATATGCTCAGCTAGGGAATTGAGGCCAAAAGAAGTAAAGGAAATCAGTCTGTTTTTACCACATCCAGGAACATATCTTTCATTTCAGATAATGTTGAATATTTGAAAGAAAAAAAAAAAAAAAAAGGCTGGGCTAAGGGCTATGAGAGCATCAGTTTCTTTTCTTCATCCTCCTGACTCAGAGTTTGATATGGAGGGCAGCATGGGAAGTGGGTGGCACTTGTCCACCTTTAAATAATCTTAGTTCTTAATTCTTGCTTTCAGATTCCCAAGTAACAAATTCAACTTTGCCCTCAAGGAGCCTCTCAGTAGAATGCTTTACATCAGTAGGTCTCAAACTGGGTGGCATATTGGAATCTCCCAGAGAATTTTAAAAATACTCATGTCTCCTAGGGTGTACCCAACCAAAATTTTTATTTCTGAGGTCAGGGATATGACCTGGTTCTCAGGTGGTTCTAATGAGCAGTTGAGAAGCACTGGTCTAGACTCTTGTAAATGTATTCTTGGTTAGATAGACACAGTAGATACTCAACTAGCATCCATAAATATGTATCAAGAATTTGTTTTATGTGAGGCACAGTGGTGGACATGGACAAAGTCCTTGAGTGGGTGGAGAAGGGAGAAGGTAAGGAATGGAAATGGTCTGCAGAGAAGAGAAAAGGAACAGGATGCTTTAGTTTATACCTAGAGTTATTTTCAAAGCCTTCATCAGGTTAGAAGGACCCATTTATTTCATTGTGGGGGCTACTTGCAACCTGTTTATGCCTATTGAGCAATGGCTCTGCCCTCCTGAAGGGTTGCTGGGAAGATTACAATTGCTTCAAAAAAAAAAGAGAAGAGCGATCCTAAAAATGGCACAACATTGCTGGTGCCCTAGACCCTCTTGCCCTAACCATAGGGAAACAGCAGAATGTGTCATGTCAACCAAACAGGGACAGTAGAACATCTCACTGCAAAGGGATGGAGGTAGAATCATAAACTTTACACACACAGCTCTGCAAAGAACTGCTACATGCTGCTGGTGGTGTAGGGTCCTTGGAAATCAATGTATAGTTCTGCTCTTTTATTTTTTTCTTAGTGTCCTATTTAAAATATTTTAAAGTGCACTTAGATGACTCATCTCATTTACATGCAAATTTGGGGTGTTACTAAAATTCACATTACCTTTATTTTATCCTTTTGAATATGTGCCCATCTTGGAGCCTATGGGCACTTGCTGAAAGAGCAATTTGGGTCTCATTTGAATATGCATTGTCTAGGCTGACTTTTGCCCACACCTGGTGAATTCCAGGTTCCATGTATATCCAGTACAGTTTCCCAAAGATCCAAGACAACTCTTCAGAGACGCAGACTCTGCAGGCACATTGCCTGAGAGACAGCGCTCTGCCTCTGGGCTGCCAGGAGCCAGCCTCTGGGGCTGTTAGCAGTGAGAGACATTGCCTAGGGACTCCCAGTGCAAGGACAAGAGCCTGGCGTTGGGAGGCAGAAGCTGAATGTGCTATTTGCAATGCCATCACAGATACACTGTGGACTCTGACCCATAGCGACCCTGTATAGGTTTCCGAGGAGCGACTGGTGAGCTCAAACCACCGACCTTGCGGTTCAAATCGCCTTTTCAGTCTAGTGCATTAGCCCACAGTGCCACACCAGAACTCCTTCCTTAGGGCAGTGCCATTTGAAAACATGAACTTGCTTCATTTATATCCCTGAGATTGTTGAATGAGACAAAAGAAGTATTGCATACCTAAAAAGTCAAAGGTTGTTTAGTTGCTTTACTTTATGTAACTCATTAACTCATCCCCTCATTTTCCTAGATAATCTGTGCACATCATGTGCATGTGGTACACAGGTTGCCATCACCTAGGTGGGCTTTGTTGTTGTTATGTGCCGTGGAGTTGGTTCCGACTCATAGCGACCCTATACAGGGTTTCTGAGGCCGTAAATCTTTACAGGAGCAGAAAGCCTCATCTTTCTCCCACGTAACTGCTAACCTTGCACTTCACATCCCAATTTGTAACCACTATGCTACCAGAGCGCCTTTGGTGGGCTTTGAAGACCATTTAAATATCACTAATTTGGAAGGCCCTCACTAGGCTTCCTGAAGAATGTTGTATGCCCATTGAGCACTTCCATTCTGAGCAACCCGCACTTACATAGAAAGCTTGTATCAAACTGGGGTGTTGTTACCACTATTGTCCATCTCCCCTGCCATGTCATAAGTTCTAAAAGGGCAAGAATCCGATCTGCTTTACTCTCTCTCCTACCTCCAAGTCACATTAAAAACATTTTGATGGGAAGGAAAGAGAAGAAAAAGTAATGCCCATTTCTGCCATAGTAGCAGTTGGTCCTGCCAAAGGGCCCTTGTTAGTCTCACAGTTTCATCATGTTTTCATCATGTTTCTAAAGTCTCACGCAACCACAGCTCCACAACAGAATAACCTGCAGGCCAAATCAAATCTGTTACTGTTTACATTCCCACACAATAGCAATTTTGAAGAAATCAGAAAGGAATTTTAAATGGATTTGTTTGCAAACTGCATTAATTTTTTTCTTAATATCAGAGAGAAAGTGAGTGTTAGTAGCATTTTATTGGGCAGGTGATGAGCTAGGTTCCAGCAGACCTCAGTCTAACACTTCCTTCACCACGTCATGTTCCTTCTCTGCCAGGACAGTGTGTTACAGTGCAGAGATTGTGAGTTTTACAGTCCTTCATTTAAATCCTGACTACCATTTACTAGTTATGTAACACTGTGTGACATTCCAAACTTGTTCTGAGTCATGTTTCATCTATAATATGAGGACATGAATGCTTACATGCCTGGAAAATAGTAAATATTCACAGAGATCCCCCATCTTTATTGGAATACGGACCTACTATCTATGGAGTCCTGGTGTGGCACTGTGGGTTAGTGCACCAGACTGCAAAGTCGTTTGAACTGCAAGGTCAGCAGTTCAAGCTCACCAGCTACTCCTTGGAAACCCTATATGGGGTCGCTATGGGTCGGAGTCTACTCGACGGCACTTAACAACAACAACAACATCTCTCTGATGGAGTCCTGGTGTGGTAGGTACTGTGAGCTAATGCATCAGGCTGCAAATTTATTTGAACTGTAAGGTCTGTGGTTTAAGCTGCTCCTTGGAAACCCTATACAGGGTTGCTATGGGTCAGAATCAACTTGATGCCACTTAACAACAACAGCATCTATCTGATGGAGTCCTGGTGTGGTGCTGTGGGTTAATGCGTTGGACTGCAAAGTTGTTTGAACTGCAAGATTGAGCAGTTCAAGCTCACCAACCACTCCTTGGAAACCCTATACAGGGTTGCTATGGGTCAGAACTAACTCAACAGCACTTAACAACAACAACAATCCATCTAGGATGGCAAATTAAAAAAAAAAAATTTGTAAGTATTTTGCCAAAATAGATCATGCTAAAGAGAAGGAATCACCACTTTGTCAACTTGTCATACTCTAGTGGTTTGTGTGTTGCCATGATGCTACAAGTTTTACCACCAGTATTTTAAATACCAGTAGAGTGACCCATGGTGGACTTGGAGTTTCTAGACTACGAAAGATTTCATTGGAGTCTCTAGGCTAAGAAAGACTAGGAATAAGAGGAAGCAGACCACTTCTGATGGGTTAGCCACTGAAAACCTTATGAATAGTCGTGCAGCATTGTCTGATATGGTGCCAGAAGGTGAGTGCTTCATACTTTGGAAATCACTTAAAAATGACTTGGGAAGAACTGCCTGCCTCCTCAAGGTAGAGTTCACCTTTATGATGTGAATGCAGCAAAGCTTTCAGGACCTTCATTTGTTGATGGAACACAGCTCAAAATGAGACGAAACAGCTTCAAACATCCGTTAATAATTGGAATGTGGAATATACCAAGTATGAATCTAGGGACATTTGAAGTTGTTAAAAATGAAATGGAATGCATAACGATCACTATATTAGGCACATTTCAAGATCTTTCTTTTGAAGAAAACTGCTGTGATCAGATACTATCTGTTCACCTACAAGGAGTCATGGTGTGGTGCTGTAGGGTAAGCAGTAGAGCACAAGGTCGGCAGTTCAGACTCACCAGCCACTCCTCAGAAACCCTATACAGATCGCTTGATGGCACTTAACAACAACAAGAAGGAAGGCCAGTTAATACCATTATCCATAAAATTTGCACACCAACCACTAAACCAGTGATCATGAAATTAAAGAATTCTACCACCTTCTTCAGTGTAAAATTGATCAAATATGCAATCAAGATGCATTAAAAATGATCAATGTTTGGAATGCAAAAATTGGAAACCAAGAGCAAGTATGAAAGTTAGAAAATATGGTGATAGAAATTATGTCGGAGATACAGAATTTTGCAAGGCCCATGATTTATTCATTGCATGTACGTTTTTAAAACAACATAAAAAGTAACAATAGGCCTGGATCTCCCCAGATGGAATACACAGGAATCGAAATGACTACATCTGTAAGAAGAAACAATGGAAACTTAATGGTGGTGTTGGTTATGTGACATGGAGTTGGTTCTAACTCATAGCACTCCTGTATAGAATTTCATAAATCTTTATGGGAACAGAAAGCCTAATCTGTCTTCTGCTGAGCAGATGGTAGATTCAAACTGTTGACTCTGTAGCTAGCAGCCCAACACATAACCCAATATGTTAACAGAGCACCTTGTTGTTGTTATGTGCCGTGGAGTTGGTTCCAACTCACAGCAACCCTGTACAGGATTTCTGAGGCTATAAGTCTTTATGGGAGCAGAAAGCCTCATCTTTCTCCTGCGCAACAGCTGGTAATTTCAAACTGCTAACCGTGAGATTAGCAGCCTGATTCGTAACCACTACGCTACCAGAGCTCCTTAGACACTCAATATCATCTGCTAAAACAAGGGCTGACTGTGGAACAGCCCATCAATTGCTTAAATGCAAGTTCAGGCTGAAGCTGAAAGAAAAAAATTCAAATCCACAAAAGTCAAAATGCAGCCTTGAGTTTATCCCATGTGAATTTGAGACCATCTCGATAACAGATTTAATGCATTAGACGCTAATGAATGAACACCAAAAGAGGCATGGGATGACATGAAGAATATCATATGTAAAGAAGGCAAAAGGTCACTGAAAATACAGGGATAAAGCAAATACCAAAATGGATGTCAGAAGAGACTCTGAAACTTGTTCTTGGGTGCAGAGAAGCAAAAGTGATTAGGAGAAAAGGGGAAGTTGAAGAGCTAAAGAGAAAACGTCAAAGGGTAGCTGGAGAAAACAAAGTCAGATATTATAATGAAACATGCAAAGACCTGGAGTTAGAAAGCCAAAAGGGAAGAACACACTCAGCATTTTTCAAGCTAAAAGAAAAAAATGCAAGACTTGAGTTGCAATATAGAATATTCAATGGGGACAAATATTGGATGATACTGAAAACATCAAAAGAAGGTGGAAGGAATACACGGAGTTTCTGTACCAAAAAGAATTGATCAGTGTTCAGTCACTTCAAAAGGTACCATATGATCAAGAACCAGTGGTATTGAAGGAAGAAATACAAACAGCACAGAAAGCATTGTCAAAAAAAAAAAAAAAAAAGACTCCATGAATAGCAAAAATACAAATTGAAATGTTTGAACAAACTGATACAGCCCTGGAAGCACTCATTTGTCTATGTCAAGAAATTTGGAAAACAGCTACCTGGCCAACCAACTAGAAGAGATCCATTGTTGATATTGTTGATAGGTATCATCCAGGTGGTTCCGACTCATAGCGACAGAACCCATACACAACAGAACGAAACCCCGCCCAGTCCTGTGCATCCTCACAGTTGTAGTTACACTTGAGCCCATTGCTGCTGCTGCCATAGTGTCAATCCATATTGTTGGGAGTCTAAATCTTTTTTGCTGTCCCTCCACTTTACAAAGCATGATGTCATTCTCCAGGGAATCGTCCCTCCTCATAATGCGTCCAACGTATGAAAACCAAAGTCTGGCACTCCTGGCTTCCACGGAGCATTCTGGCTGTACTTCTTCCAACACATTTTGTTCTTAAGACAGTCCATGGTACTCTTAATGTTCTTCTCCAACACCATACTCAAATGAATCGATTCTTCTACAGTCTTGTTTATTCTTTTTCCAACATTCACATGCAAATTGAAAATAACATGGCTTGAGTCAGGTGCACCTT
>NW_006408707.1:2174080-2175433 GCF_000296735.1 Chrysochloris asiatica
TTGGTATAGTGATTCTGTAATCCTTCCGTCTTTTTTTAATGCTTTTTGCATGATTGAATATTTTGCCCATAGAATCCTTCAGTATTTCAACTCAAGGGTTGAATTTATTCTTCAGGGTTTTTTTCAGCTTGAGAAATGCTGAGCATGCTCTTCCCTTTTTGTTTTCTACCTCCAAGTCATTATACATATCTTTATAGTACTTGACTTTGTCTTTGTGAGCTGCCCTTTGAAATTTTCTGTTTAGCTCTTTTACCTCCTTGTGTCTTCTATTTTTGCTTTAGCGTCTATGTACTGGAGAGCAAGTTTCAGAGTCTGTTCTGACATCCATTTTGGTCTTTCCTTCTTTCTTGATTTCTTAATGACCTTTTGCTGAATTCCTTTATGATGATCTTGATATTATCCCACAAATCTTCTGGTCTTTGGTCTTTATTGTCTAATGCATCAAATTTGTTATTTTGATAATCTCTAAATTCAGATGGGATATATTCAAGGTCATATTATGGCTCTTGTGGACTTGTTTTAGTTTTCTTCAGCTTTAGGTTGAACTTACATATGAGCAATTGAGGCTCTGATCTATAGTCTGCCCCTTGCCATGTCTTGACTGATATTTTCCCACAGATATAGTAAATTTGATTTCTGTGTATTGCATTTGGTTATATCCATGTGTATAGTCATCTTTTATGTTGTTTAAAAATGTATTTGCGATGAAGAAGACATTTGTCTTGTAATATTCTATCATGGCACTCTTTAGCATTGTTACTGTCACCAAGGCCTATTTTCCAACAACTGATCATTCCACTTTGTTGCCAACCTTCACACATTCCAATCACCACCAATTAATCAATACATCTTGATGGTATGTTTGATCAGTTTCAGGCTGAATAGGTTGTTAGAAATCTTCAATTTCATCATCACTGGCTTTTGTGGTTGGTGTATGAATTTGAATAATAGGGTATTAACTGATCTTCCTTTCAGATGTGTGAATATTATCCTATGACAGCACTGTACTTCAAGCTAGATATTGAAATGTTCTTGTTGATGATGAATATGATGCCATTCCTCTTTAATTTGTCACTCCCTTTATATGATCATCAGAAATCCTATTCTATTGCAGCTCACTAATGCCTAGGATTTCAATCTTTATGCATTCCATTTCATTTTTTATAACTTCCAATTTCCCTAGATTCATACTTCGAGCATTCCATGTTCTGATTATTAATGGATGTTTACAGCTATTTCTCCTCACTTTAACTTGTGTTCCATTAGTAAATGCAGGTCCTAAAAGCTTTACTCCATTTGTGTCATCATGATCAACTCTACTTTGACTAAGCAACTCTTTCTCTGTCATATTTT
>NW_006408707.1:2176697-2178090 GCF_000296735.1 Chrysochloris asiatica
TCAAGTGTGGCAGCGGTAGTGAGGTTGGCCCAGGATTGGACATTGTTTCATTCTGCTGTGCATGGGGTAGCTATGAGTCGGTTCCGACTCTATGGCACCTTACAACAACAACAACATAAGACACCTAACAACAACAACAACAGTGAAGGAAAAGATTTGATTGTCATCTATTACATGAGAACCCAATACTAGAGTACCTTGCTTCTCAGTGGGAGGCCATGAAGCAATTTTGGCAGGGCAGTTCTGGTTGGAAAAGTATTCATTATCTGGGACTGTATGATCCATTGCAGTATTATTCATGTGATCTACAGGGCACATGAGGACCACTGTGACAACAAAAACGACCCTCACATTTCCAAAGTAGAGGTGAAGACATGTTGACTTCTGTAGCCCAAAAAATCACAGGGAAAAGATAGCATTCTTCAAGTCAGGACACCTGTCCACAGTTGTTTCTGCCACCAGATAACTGACATCAGAATGTATGTCACAGGCTTTCCAAAGCCTCTGTGAGAACTGCCCTGTGCCAGTTACTCCAAGCAGGGTGCTGATGCTGTAAGCTAATGAATAAAACCCTCCGAACTGTGTGGACATTTTTGGAAACCAACTCAAATTCCGTGACCATTATCATGTCTCTCAGTGTTACTTGGTACAGTGTATCATTGATCGCCAATAGAGAAAGCTGCCATTAATTACTTTGAATTGTAGCTTCATCATTTCTTGAACACTGCCTGACAGCCACATCCTCAACAAAAATGGCTGGAACACTATCATTCTTCAGTTACCTGTGCAAACTTTCGAGCACCAGGGACCATGTTTCTGTAGCAAGTTACTAGGTTATACCAAATGGAAAGGATAATAACAAAAAGAATCACTATGGCATGAACTCAAAGGACTGAAGGAGTTAGGCTGCTATAAATGTCCAAACTTTAAAGGCGATGACCACTATCACTTGAACAGCCTGAAAATAGATGGGTTAATTACCACAGTTTCAGATGCAAGCGATGTTAAGTATTGGGTGTTTGTTTTTTCATTTTTTCAATGTGTATTCATTGAACAACTACTACATTAATCTATTCAATGAGTATTTATTGAATACTTACACTGTGGCACGGTGGGTTAATACACCAGACTGCAAAGCCATTTGAACTGCAAGGTCAGCACTTCGAGCTCACCAGCTGCTCCTCAGAAACCTTATACAGGGTCTCTATGGGTCAGAACCAACTTGACATATCTTAACAACAGCAGGTTTGTCGTAGGTGCTAGGGGTTTGGCACTGAACAAAAACAGACTCTGTGTCCTGGGGCTTTTATTCTGATTGGAGAGAAAATGCCATAGAGTATGTGTAGGACTGGAAGCAAAGCCATGATCAGAACAGTCCTTACTACCAAAGAGT
>NW_006408707.1:2178460-2185085 GCF_000296735.1 Chrysochloris asiatica
TTACGAATCGGGCTGCAAACTGCAAGTTCAGCAGTTTGAAACTACCAGCTGTTCCATAGGAGAAAGATGAGGCTTTCTTGCTCCCGTAAAGATTTACAGCCTCGGAAACCCTGTACAGGGTCGCTATGAGTCAGAACCGACTCCATAGCACATAACCACCACCACCTTACTACCAACAATAAGAAACATACTCTACTTTATTAATCAAAGAAGAAATAGGAATCACTTCATGTAAATGAATTCTTCAAATTTTAGCAGAAATTATATTTTCTGAACAGTAACTATCATTGAGAAGGTAGTTCGGGCCTGTGCTTGCACTGAATTTTAGAACTTTCTGGGACAATTATCGATGAAGAGTTGATGAGACTGTGATGGTCCAGATAAAGTGGTTAACTCCTCTCTGAAGCTCTGAAGACTCCCTTCACCCTTCCATAGTAGCAGCAGCAATATAATGAAACTATGGTGTGATTTACTTTAATTAGCATACCAATTTGCCTTACATTTTCAAAAAGTGCTAATAGATGTTAACTCAAAATAGATTAAAATGCCAGACAAATTGCTACTACCTGAAAAAGAGCTATAATAATTTTGAAGATGTAAATTATGGTTATGCAGTCTTGGGAGAGAACTATAAAATCCAATCCCTCTTATATTAAAAAAAAAAAAAAAAAGCCTGTGCTGCATGCTTTTCTTCCCTTTAATCACAGTAATTTCTTCAAATGACACTGCTGTATATTTCTTTAGGAAGATACACTGCATTTTTCAAATCTCATGTGTAATATAGGAGTTGCCATTGATAGTTTTCAGTGAGAGAAAAATAAATTGAATACAGAAAACCAGGAATCATGGGGAAATTAAAAAACAAAACCTTCATTTTTATATTCCCCTTTATATTATATACATTTTATGAGTTGGAACAGAGAATGGTTCTTCTCATTCTAGTGAGTGGAGTGGAGCATGACAAAACGTCTGCAGAAATGTGTATGTAGGCGGAACGATTTAAAGTGAATTGGACTCTCCTAGTGTCTTACATTGAACTCCTTTCTAAGGCACCAGAGTACTTACGGAGTCTATACAAAGAGGTGAATGTGATTTGTACTACTGAAGGCTAAATGAACATGACTTTCATATAAAATTTGTCACACTATGCTACTAAGAGACAATATAAGTTAAAGATATAACTTTTCCTAGTGGAAGCTCTTGTATTTCCCCATGAATGACTTCTACCCAGCTAAGCTCTAACATGGGATATTTGCATTTCCCCCACTGCTTTGTCTCTAGAATTTGCAGAGCATAGTGAGTAAAAGGTTTGCTTAGAAGACACTTCATATCCACTGAGAATTGTGGGTGCCATTTTTCATACAGCTACACAAAGCCACAAAATGGTCTACCTATGAAAGCACAAGGAATAATAGCACACCATCATTTATAGTCTCAGACAACAGGTGCACCTTACTTAATGTGGTAGAGACAGATAAATTAAATTTTGGAAAATCAACGGTCTATATATGAAATATAGTAGGGGAAATGGCAAAAATATATTAGCCCCATCATGAAAGTTTTTACTAAAGCAAACAATTACCCTCTAATCTATATACTTCATAAACCTATATCTTCATATATCAGGCTTGCTTAAGCTGAATTGTGTGTATCTTCTTGGAAAACAGTTATCACATAGAGATAATTTTCTCCTTTTAAAACCCAGCACTCCAAAATAAATTACCTGTCGACACTAACTTTGTATAGGCCCATGTGTAGATTGGAAAAGATGTACCCTTGAAGACAGTTGCTGTCTTTATGGTGGGTTTAAATATTTTCTCCTATCAATTCTTTTATCTTTTCAGTTAATTCCTGGAATAAGAAGTGGCTTGGGCTGTATTTGCTTTTTTTGCAATGCAATACAGATTTTCAGAGGGTTTTCTTTAGCGCAATGATTTCAGCTGCCCCTTAGTGAGACCTGCATGTTTACCTTTTTTTTTTTTTTTTTTTTATGGCAGAAATGAGGGAAGGAACCTAATATCAGCCTGAGATGTCCCGACATTGAATATTTAAAATCTGCTGTTGTTGTTGTTAGGTGATGTAGAATTGGTTCCAACTCATATCAACCCTATGCACAACAGAAATGAAACAAAGGCCAGTCCTGCTCCAGCCTCATAATTGTTATGTTTCAGCCCACTGTTGCTGCCACTGTGTTACTCCATCTCCTTGGGGGTCTTCCTCTTTTTCACTGACACCCCCACACACACACACACACACTTTACCAAGTATAATGCCCTTCCCAGGGACTAGTCCATCCTGATAATATGTCTGAAGTATGAGAAACAAAGTTTCACCATCCTTCCTTCTAAGGAGCATTCTGGCTGTATTTCTTCCAACACAGATTTGTTTGTTCTTTTGGCAGTTCATGACACTTTTATTCTTCTTCTCCAGCATTATAATTAAAATGAATTGATTCTTTTGTGTTCTTCTTTATTCATTGTCTAGCTTTCACATAAATATGACATGACTAAAAATACGTAGTGTGGGCCAGACACACCTTAGTCCTCAAACTGACATCTTTGCTCTTTAACAGTTTAGGAGATCTTGTGCAGCAGATTTGCCTAATGCAACACATCATTTGATTTCTTGACTGCTGTGTCTGAGTGTTGATTGTGGATCCAAGCAAAATGAAATCTTTGAGAGCTTCAATCTGTTCTTCATTTATCACAATTTATTTTTGGTTCAGTGGTGGGGACTTTTTTTTCTTTACATTGAGGTGCAGTGCATACTGAAAGTTGTAGTCTTTGATCTTCATCAGTATTATTTTAAGTACACAAGTAAATGAAGTATTAAGTTCTCTTCGCTTTTAGTAGAAAAGCTGTATCATCTAAATATTGCAGCTTGTTGCGGAGTCTTCTTCCCATCCTGATGACATGTTCTTCTTCATATAATCCAGCTTCTTGAATTATTTGTTCAGCACACAGATTGAGTAAGTATGACACGAAAGGATAAAACCCTGGCACAAACCTTTCCTGATTTGTAAACCATTCAGTATTCCTTTGTTCTGTTTGAACAACTGCCTCTTAGTCTATGTACAGATTCCTCATGAGCAGAATTAAGTGCTCTGGAATATCCTTTCTTTTGGCTTTAACATACAGAAATTTATTTTATCACAGTTTTGTTGTTGTTGTAGGTGTCATTAAGTCAGTATTAACTCATATGCACAACAGAACAAAACACTTCCTGATCCTGGGCCAATCTCACAGTAATTGCTACGTTTGAGCCCACTGATGCTGCTGCCACTGTACCAATCCATCTCGTTTGGGGTCTTCCTCTTTTTTTCTCTGACCCTCCACTTTAGCCAACATAATATCCTTCTCCAGGACTGGTCCCTCCTGATAATATGTCTGAAGTATGAAAGACGAAGTCTGGCCATCCTGGTTTCCAAGGAGCATTCTGACTTCTTCTGACACAGATTTATTTGTTCTTTTGGCAGTCTGTGATACTTTCAGTATTCTCCTCCAACACCATAACTCAAATGCAACAATTCTTCTTCGGTCTTCCTTATTCACTACCCAGCTCTTGCATGCATATGAGGTTATTGAAAATACCATGGCTTGGGTCAGGTGCACCTTAGGCCTCAAACTGATATTTTTGCTCTTCAGCACTTCCAAGAGGTCTTGTGCAGCAGATTTGTCCAATGCAAAATGTCGTTCGATTTCTTGGCTGCTGCTTCCATGAGTGTTGATGGTCGATCCAAAAAGAATGACATCATTGACAACATCAATCTTTTCTCCATTTATATGGATGTTATTTATTGGTCCAGTTGTGAGGATTTTTGTGCATTTCACTATAATACTTTGTCCCTTGCTATTCATAAGGTTGTCAGTGGCAAATATTCAGAATTAGTCTACCTCGCCTTCTTCCTAGTTTGTCTTAGTCTGGAAGCTCTGCTGAAGCCTGTCCACCATTGTTGACTTTGCTGGTATTTAAAAGACAGCTTCCAACATCACAGCAAAAACAGTATGACAAGGCTCCACAATAACAAACTGACAGATGAGCGGTGGATTTAAAACCTAGACTGCATTATTAATGGAAGTTCTGGAATCTCCATCTCCAGAGAGCTTTAAGACAGAATAGATTTTCTTGCATATGAATTATTTTTCAAGCTTACCATTAGTCCTGTAAGGAGCTTTGGAAGTGTAGTAGCTCTGTGCAGCTCAGCAGTTTGAATCTACCATCCACTCCACAGAAGAAAGATGAGTCTTTCTGCTCCCATAAAGTTTTATAGCCTTTGAAAGCCTATGCAGTGTTGCATTGAGTTGACACCAACTCCATGGCCCATAATCACCACCACCACTAACCCTATGATTATTTTAGTTTGAACATCACAACTAGTGTTACCTAGGCTTATATCTGAAATGTTTCAGAAGAGAAACAATATTGGGTAGCATTTATAAAGAATTGGTCTCTTGGAAAATATCATTAATTATCTCATGCATTCAGTAGTCATTTATTGAATGTCTGCTGGAATAATTAAAGCCACCATTCTGAAACCTTTTTTGTTGTATGTCAGTCACAGTAGTATGACTTAAGTACTTTTATCTTGTTTTTACTGTTGAGGAAACTAAATCTTAAAGAAATAAAATAAACCCAGGATTCAAACCTCTTTCTGGTTGACTCCAAAATCCATATTAATGTCATTTTCTTCTTTGCTTTATGAACAGTTCAGTCACCTTAAAGATAAAAGGAAGTCTCTGATTTCCAGAGGCTTTAATTCAAGCTAGAGAGTCAACTGAAGAGTTGACTGCAGTGCAGGATGAGTGGGCTAAAACCAGGGCTTCAAACCAGTTCTCCCAGTTGAGTCATGGCTGAGAAAGTGACACTGGAACAGACTCTAATTTTTAAAATGTGAATGTGCCAGAATGATAGCTGGAATGGGAGAAATTAGGGTCAGCGCCCTGCAGAAAACAATCTCCCTCCTAGTAAACAAGAACAGCATACTTGTTGAATAGCAATCAAGTCCCTTGACAGACACAATCAGAAGCAGTGGTGCCCAGCCCAAAGATGGCAGCCTATGGTATCACCTTGAATATACTACTCTCCACACTATTGGCAATAGGTCTCTGCATCAGGTTCCCGAAAGGACTCACTGTGTCTCTTCTGAGTCTCTTGTTCTGTTGTTTCAACCTGTAATTTTTCCTGTTCTGGTTAGCAGTGCAGTATACCCACATATGACAAATTCAGGTCTTTTCTGATACCATTGCATTGTTAGAAGCCCTGACATAAATAGAAGACAGATACAGGTGCTTGCCATCAGTACACAGAGAAGAGGTACCTAACATTGTGGGGAAACAGTGCTCTTTAGGGAAGACTTCTCTGCAGCAGGGCATTCTTGAGCTGAATATGAGTTCAGTTATGAGTTCCTCATGAAATCACTGGTCTTTGTGATTTGTATGTTAGTATCTGGCCTTGCCCCTGACTTTTGGTTTTTATGTGAAGTAACTGTTTCATCATTCACTCACTATATCTATGCCTACCTCATGAATACAAACATGATTGTAGCTTTTGTACATCGTAAATCATAGCAGGAGAAATAGCCATCAAACAAGTCAGTTATGCTCTATCTTAAAAATATAATACTAAGTATTGTGCAGGAAAAGTTGTCCATGCTGGAAGAATGTATGGTCTGCAAGCCTTACCTAGTTTGGTGAGTGGGCAGAGATGGGTAGTGCTCAAAGTTCCTTCAAGAAATAACAGTAAAAGCTAAGATTCGGGAATGAGTAGGAGGTCAATATGGAAAGTAGATTAAAAAGTATTCCAGGCAAAGATAACAGCATGTACAGCAAGTTGGGAACGTCTGACCTACAGGCCGTATTTTGTTGTTAAGACCTGTAATACCATTTGGTTTGGCCCTACCAAGGTAACCGCAGTTCCAGCCATCACGTTGTTGTTAAGTACCATTGACTTGGTTCTGACCCACAGCAACTTTGTATAGAGTTTCTGAGGAGCAGCTGAGGAGTTTGAACTGCCAGACTTGTGGTTCAAACCAACTTTGCACTTCAGCGCATTAACCCACAGCACCAAACCAGGACTCCAGCCATCATGTTGTTGTTGTTAAGTGCCGTCAAGTCAGTTCCGACCCATAGCGACCCTGTATAGGGTTTCCAAGGAGTGACTGGTGAGCTTGAATTGTCAACCTTGCAGTTCAAATGGCTTTGCAGTCTGGCGCATTAACCCACAGCGCCACACCAGGACTCCTAGCCATCACATTAGAGGTGATTTAATTAAATCTTTGACCAAGTTTGTCGTTAAGTTCCATTGAATCAGTTCCAACCTAAAATGACCCAGTATAGGGTTTCCGAGGAGCAGCTGGGGGGATTGAACCACTGACCTTGCAGTTCAAACTGACCTTTAGGTCTAGCACATTATCCTGCAGCATCACACCAGGACTCCATTGACCATATAGCAGGCTAATTTTTTTTTTAATGTTTTATTGTGAATTATATGATAGTTTACATGAGAGAACTTTAGTTTTACATTCATTCTATCGTATATTGTTTCATTGCCATGGTTCCAATCCCCTCCATGCATCATCAACCGACCAAAGGGTATACCCTACAAACCCGCCCCCTACCCTCCCCCC
>NW_006408707.1:2186930-2192888 GCF_000296735.1 Chrysochloris asiatica
TTGTAAATAGTGCTGCTATGAACATTGGTGTGCATATATCTTCTCGTGTTGTGGCTCGTTTTTCTTGTGGGTAAATACCAAGTAGAGGAATTGCTGAATCATAAGGTATTTCTATTTTCAACCTTCTGAGGAAATGCCATATTAGCAGGCTAATTTTTAAGTTGATAATTTTGTATGGCCCTCAAATTATGTTATCATTTTGGCAGAAAAAAGATTTTCCATCCCTGATGTATGAGGACCTTGAGACTAGGAATAACTTGGGCAGTTTGATAAACTGTAATTATGCCAGTTAACTGGATAGTACCAAAAATATGCTACAAAGATAGGCAATGCTGAATCACACAAGATCTCCTAAGTATACTGTTGGAAGCTGCCTCAACTCAACAAGACTTGTTGTTGTTAAGTGCCGTAAAGTAGGTTCCAACTCATAGCAACCCTGTATAGGGTTTCTGAGGAGCAGCTGGTAAGCTTGAACCACTGACCTTCTAGTTCAAATGACGTTGCAGCCCAGCACATTAACCCAAAGCGCCACACCAGGACTTCTAATGACTTAGAACATGTATTTAAATTTGAAAAATTAAACAGTGTATAGTTTAAAATCATCTTAAGACCATTCACTCATATTCTCAACTTTAATTTGTATAACTTTTTTTTTCTTTTTTATTTAAAATTGTTTTCTTCTTGCCTTTTAAGACAAAATTTTATGCATCATACATAGATCAGAAAAACATACACAACTACGTTGACATGATTGTATTTGGAGTATGTGTATTTAACCAGAAACCAGTCTTGAATAGAGAAAAGCTCTGACAAAAATCAAGTATCATCAATACAATGTTGAAATATCAACTCTCAATAAAAAGGAAAAATTAATGTACAGCACAGTTTTCTGGATCACCCAGAAGACCCCATGTTACTCAGAAAAGTACAGACAACTGAACTTCATGGTCATCGTACCTCTAAGCAGGCATTCAAAGAAAACATAAAGGGTTTGATGTTGTTTTAGGTTTTCCTAGTGGTCCTGATCTTTTTCAATAATGGACACTGAGAGGGAGCACAAAAATGTGTATCACAAGTACCTTCTCTTATGAGGTATAAATAAAATATTGATGTATTTGAAAATGCCCAAGTGTTCAATAAAGATTTTAAATAAAATACCTAAAAGTCATGGATCTTAGGCTAATCATTTATTTATCTAAAGGATGAAGAAAACTGTCTACTTCTGTGATATGAACTGCAATCAGCTTTAAAATAATTGACAAATTAATCCCTTCACAGCACAGCAATTGTAAAGGTGTTAGTTTTAATTAAGCCTGTCTGATTGCCTTGTCTAATCAAGAATCAAGGTGGTATCTTTGATGGTTAAGGTCTACTGGGGCCATCCCTGACCTGCCAGCCATGTATGTTTTAATTATTGATTCCTCACATATCAGCCCTTTTCACAAAGGGACTTAAAGTTTGCAATATGTTAACATATAAGGGAAAGAGGAATAAATATTTTCCCCAGCATTTCTATCTGGATTTCTGAAAAATATTATTCTACATTTTTTTGTCCTAAAAAATATTAGCAGCTGATGACAGAGTCAAATGCACATTAGAATGCTATCTTATCTCTGCTATACCTCCCACACACTAGATTTTTCAAATGAACATTGTTAACATCTTGACAGGTCACAGTTATTTAGGTAATAGAAAACACATATGATTTCTTGATAATATATTTTAGAAGGAATCTCTGAGGGTGAATATAATACTCAGAAATCAGGGAAGTATACAGAAAAGGATACTTCCCACAAAACTCTTCCTGACACTTCTAAGAAGGCATAAGGCAAGGTCTCTGGTGTCACTATCAGTTGTCTGAAGCCTGCCAGTGAGCATGAGCAGCTGGGTGGTCTTGACTGTCCCGGTGCATGACAGCAGCTCTTCTTTGGTTGCAGGTCAATGAAGTGACGGTGGAACACCTGGTGCAGCAGTACCCCCACATCACCTTCAGCACCGTCCTGCAGGACTGCAAGAGGACCTTGGAGAGGGCCTACCAGATGGGCTGGACCCCCAACATGTCTGCTGCCTCCTCCTAACATTTCTGCCCACATGTGGGTCAACTCATCATTCAACAGGGCAGAGAGGAATTGTAGATTAGGAGTGGGTGATCTCTTGGAAAAGTTTTAACTGTCAGTGTGTACCCGAGTGTATATATTTGTGTCTTGTTTGCCTACTGCATAGCATAAACGCAATTGTTATTTGTTCCCAGGTGAGCTAGTTTGATTTTTTCCACCAAAATTAAAGAGTTTGAAAGCCACATCCTCCTAGCTTTATGTCTGAAGGCTTATTTCTCAAAAAATAGATATGTATATTTTTTAATATAGAGTCAAAAAAATGGATGCATTATTTGAAGCTTCTAATTACTGCCAGTTGGAGCTACCCCAAATAGAAGGCAGGCTTCTTTTTGAGGTGTCAAAACTGTGGACTTCTGGTTATGACCAGACACTGATGTTATAGTAATTGATAGTCTAGAAACCAGTACTTTTAAGAAATCCCAAGCACACACACAGGCAGGCACTTACACTCCCATGTTCATTCACATATCCACGTGCCTGCTCATACACACAGCAGGACAGTTTCTTTCTAGATCATTTCTTGACAGACGAGTCCTCTTCCAGGCCACTAAGGGAGCATTTTATCCAAAGTAACTATACCTACTCAGTGTATCCACATGTGCCCAACTTGCTATCTGGTGGGGGACTTAGAGACTAGAAAGAATAAAGCCTTTTAAAATTTTTTATATGGAGGTAACAATCTAAACTTCCCTGGCCAGCTCACAAAAATTAATTATTCATTATTCCACAGTGCGTTCTGTTGAATAGTAGACATTTTAGTTGGGTTTTACCTAATATTGTGTTACCTTTTATTTCATGGATTTCAAAAAAAAAAAAAAAACAAACTGGTCAGGATATGTTTTTAATGACATTTGGAGCTAATCATAGCATTATCTCATTGAAGCCACCGAAGTAATTAATGCTGTGCAGTTAGTTACAGAAAAACAACCCTGCACATCATTTAATTATTTTGTTAATTTTGGTAATTATGAAAGTATATTTTTGAGATTTGTAGGTAGTCAAGTTAGTAGAAGATTAATGAGTGAGATATAAGTATACAGTCTTTCTATTGATTTTGGGGTGTTTTTTTTTTTTTTGCTTTGGGTTTTAGAACAGGTTGTTCAGATACATGCATGTTATCATTTTTTAAGTAGTTCTTATGCTATGCAAAGAGCTATTACTGGCTAATGTATGAGATTACAAGAAAAAATAGAAAATCTGTTCATTTAAATTCTGTTTACACTTGTCAGAAATAAGCATTTCTTTGTTTAATTAAAGATTGCCAACCTTTCGTTAAGACAGTACCCATCAGCAAGTGAACATGTTTGATTTCACACATCTTTACAATTAATTCATAGTAGGGACTCAGGCTCCCATAACCTTTCCTGTGTCTACATTTATAGTCAGACAGCAGGAAGCCTTTTGAAACTAAAGAGCGATTATCTTTCACAGTAGAACTAGAAACAAAACCCTGCCTTGTGAATTTGCTGTGTATTCTTCCCTGATGTGGACATAACTGTTATTTGGTCTTTAACAGGTAAACTGAGGTTTGAGTTTCATTTTCTATAAATTCCCCCACCCCAAAAAATGTCACAAGCTATAAGAAAGATAGATTTACATTTGAATGCCATTCACTTATTTATAATGACTCCTTTTTTGTAAACAACTGTTTCCTTTGATTATGTCAACGTTTTTCTGATGTGGCAATTTTTGTTGTTGTTGTTTTTAATTTGAATCAGCTAAGAAAATGTAGTTAGTATGTATCAAGGTATTTTTCCCATAACTAAATATATTGTTAATTTAATTTGAATAGAATAAAATTTGTGTTAAAAAAAAAGCTATTTACATTAATAAACTCTATTTCTTCTTAGACATCAAACTGTATCATTTTCACAGTCACTTCCCCACCACTGAAAAAATCTTATTTCTCAATATTTTAACTGGTTTTTAATCCAAAACTAATTTATAAGACAATATGTATAGTAACAGTAGCTTGAGTGAATAAGCAAAACTTTAATTTTTATATATGTCACACTATATTTTAAATAGCTAAAGAAAAAAAAATGACAAAAGTTGGGAGAGCCATCTCTAATACAGATGGTGCCATTTCAGTTCAAAGTTGTAATGATCTTGGGAGTGTTACAGTTTGGTTGTCAAATGGTTTTGGAAGTGTATAATTGAGTTTTTTAAATGTTGCATTGTTTGAATCTAAAGTACGCACTATAACATGCTTTAGCTTTTGGGGGTAGGGTGGGGGGACTTGCACTTATTCTTTAAAATGTTGACTAATCCAGAAAGCCTGATGCAACCTATCCTGGAAAACTGCTTTGGTACATTTGTAGAAATCTGTAGAAATCTAATATCCAGCCTCACAGCATTAATCTCACAAAAACAACCAGAAGAAGCATCATCTTGAGTGACCCTGTGACCCTGTGATGGTTGTTGAATGTGTTCTCATTAGATGCTTTGAAGAGGCTTAAAATAATTTTTCTGGGCAATATAGTTTCTTTTTTTCTTTTTTTTGCTTGGGATGTCATAAATACACGTGAACACATTTAATGCAGGACTTTTCATCCTCTTCAAAATGTCAACAGTATTTTCAGAATAAAGACTATGAAATATATTGCTGTAGTGGAACATTCTGGTCCTTTGTCTTTAATGTCTTTTTGAGTGGATAAAGAAAATTCACCCGGTTTGTAGTTTCTATATTTCCGTGAATCTTTTGACCTTGCAATGGGTTGCAATAAAAGAGAAACAAAACACTGTGTCTTTCCTTTCATTTTAGAGACAATAAATGGCCTCCCTGGTGCTGGGTGAATGTGATGCGTGCAGTAGTTGGCGTCCTTGTGTGTTTTACTGTCAATTTTATGGAGGCTTCATGAACACCAAGTAGTAAATAGGACTGGGTTCAGGAGGCTCTAATTTGGCTAGTGATTGTTGAGATAAAATTCAAACCTCCAGGGTTTTTGTGACAAGTATATGGAAAGCTTAAAATCCCATTCCCTAAACAGTCATTTATTTACTTAGCCATTTATTGAATCATTAAAAAATAAATAAGTAAAAAAAATTATTGTGTAGCAACTATGTGATGGGCACTGGAGATTTAGAGATAGGTGAAATATACTCCAACCCTCAAGCTGCTCACAGCCTACTAAGGAGATATTCTTGAGAATTTGTAAGGCAAAGGCTTATGGTTGGTAGGATAATAGACATGGTTATGTTGTTGTTGTTGTTATGTGCCATGGAGTCGGTTCCGACTTTAGTGACCCTGTACAGGGTTTCTGAGGCTGTAAATCTTTGCGGGAACAGAACGCTTCATCTTTCTCCCGCAGAACAGCTGGTAGTTTTGAACTACTGACCTTGCGGTTCACAGCCCAATTCACAACCACTACGCTACCAGAGCTCCACACATATAGAGCAGAGCAGCAGCTATGGAAAGGGAGGCCTTCACAGAGTTTTTACTGGTGTTAAGAAGTAGTAAAAATTTGCCAAATGCTGGATAGAAAGTGAAGAACATCCTGGAAAAGGGGGGCGGGGAGGAATATATATATATATATATATATATGGAGTCCTGGTGGTTAATGCACCAGATTGCAATTTGAACTACAGGGTCTGTGGTTCAAGCTCACCAGTCGCTCCTTGGAAATCCTGTACAGGGTCGCTATGGGTCAGAACCAACTCGATGGCACTTAACAACTATATATATGTATATATATGCAGAGAGATGGGAAATTGAGACGGGATCATTGAGGTAACGGTATAGGAAGATAGTCCTAGTGGTACAGTGGTTAAACATTCAGCTGCTAACCCAAAGGTCATGTTTCAAACTCACCAGCTACTCAGTAGGAGAAAGATGTGGCAA
>NW_006408707.1:2193978-2211071 GCF_000296735.1 Chrysochloris asiatica
GTGAACAATAACATTGGGGATGTATACACTCCTTAGAATAATCAACTATTGAAATTATATATATAGCAGAATTTTCCAGGAGCAGTTCAGCAGGCAGTAAGGGGTAGGAAAGAAGGAAGAGTGGAAGTAGGAAGAACAGGGAGGAAGTGGGATAAGTGGCATACCATTGCAGGGATTGTAATCAATGACATGAAAAAAAAAAGTATATATGTTGTTGAATGGAAAACTGATGTGTTCTGTAAATCTTCACCCAGTTCACAATAAAAAGTTATTAAAAAGTAAATGACCAACTGAATATTTATATTTTATTAATTAAGTTCTGTTATAGAAAATACCTATAGGTATTTTCTGTAGGTGCTTTTGTGCTACAATACCAGAGGTCGGTAGTTGAGATAATGACTAACAAAGCCAAAAATATTGACTTTCTGGCTTTTACAGAAAAAGTTTGCCAATCTTTGAGCTAAATGAGTTGTTTTCAGAGTGTGGTCCTAAGACCAATAGCATCAGCATCACCTAGGCACTTGTTAGAAATGCAAATTCCTACGCACACGCACACATGCACGCACACAGAGATCTAGAGAGCCAAGGGCTAAGATCTAGCAATCTGTGTTTTACCAAATTCTCCAGGTGGCACCGCCAAAATATTGGAGGCTATGTTGATCCCCATAGCCTAGAATGTCTATCAAAAAGGAAAAATGTGTAGGAAACTTTCAGTTAATGAATCATGAGGAAGTGGATCAGAGTCTACACCTCAAACAAAGCTGGGATCCCTAAAAGTCTACACACACTTTTATAAAGGTTGGTATATTGATAGGGGGGAGGATGCTGAAATTAAATTTAAAGATACAGCATACAAAATAAGTTTGTTGAATATATCTAAAGACAAAATATACTTAACACATGTATTGGAATAAACTATTAAAAATTAACTGGCACCTTTTCAAAAGAGCTAGTTAGAATCTATAGAAATGAAAGCTATGCTTACTGAGATTTAAATTGAGTGAGCAGGCAGCGAAGAAGATGCAGCTAAAGGGAGAATCCATAAACTGAATAATGGAAAAGATTTTTTTTTAACACTTTTTGCTTCTATATGGATAATTTCCATGTGGAAGATTGAGAGGTTAAGGCTTTCTAACATATAGCTAATTAGTTTTAAAGAAAGAAAATAGAATGTGGCAAAGGTTATGTTTAAAAGAGATAATGGAGTTTCCATTTGTTGGTGGAAAAGAATGCAACAAAAGAAGTTTTAGGGGCAAACATAAGTGGCTTAGTGTGGCACTGTAGGATAAGCACAGAACTGCTTACTGCTAATCCTCGGAAACCTTATACAAGGCAACATTGTACTTAACAACAACAACAAAATAAGAGGTTCAGAGTACTGGTGTGAGACAGTAGAATAAGCACTGGACTGCTGACCACTAGGTCAGAGGTTCAAGCTCAACAACCGCTCCTCAGAAATCCTATACAGGGTCACTATGAATTGGAACCGACTTGACAGCACTTAACAGCAAAAAACAAGAGGCTTAATATTGGATGCATTAGTTTTTATGTGTTCACTAAACATCTGAGTAAATATGCCAAGGAGTCCTGGTGTGGCACTGTAGGATAAGCACTTGACCACAAGGTCAGTTTGAACTGTAAGGTCAGTGGTTCAGACTCACCAGCCGTTTCTCAGCAACTCTATATAGCGTTGCTATGAGTCAGAACCGACTTGACAGCACTTAACAACACATACACTGAGCTAAAGTCAGGAAAGTTATATGCAGGGCATATTCTGTAGCTGTGTGCTGTGGAGCCAGTCCCGTCTCCCTTGGAATGACTGGTGGGTTCAAATTGCTGACCTTGCAGTTAGCAGCTCAACACATAACCCACTATGCTACTAGAGTTCCTTATGCATGACATATGCTGTTGTTAATTGTCATCCAGTCGGTTCCGACTCGTAGCAACCCTGTATAGGGTTTCCAAGAAACAGCTGGTGAGTTTGAACTGCCGACCTTGTGGTTCACAGTCCAGTGCAGATCCTACAGTGCCACACCATGAGTCTTGCATGACATATAGATGGCATTTAAACCCAGGACTCTGAAACAGATTTTCAAGGTTTTGTTAGGATAAAAAGAGAAGAGATCCTACATCTGTGCCTTTGGACACTCTTTAACATTTGGAAGTCAGAGGAACGAAGAAAACTCATCAAAGGAAACGGAAAGGAATCACCTGAGAGGTAGGAGGAAAACCAGGAGTGTAGGCTGTTCCAAAATCAAGTAAAGAAATCTCTCAAGATCATAGTGCTCAACATGTCATATACTGTTTGTAAGTCAAATAATATTTTTAATATCACATACAAATAAAAGTTGTACTGATAAACAATCAGCCATTTGAGATTAAAAGGGCAACATTTACCCAAGGACTCTGTTCAGAAGATAAGAAGGGTTAGGAAAGAATGAGTAACAAAAATGGGAAATATGGGGAGGAAGGGGAGTAGCAATTGATGACATGATACAAAGTATATACAAACTGTTGATTAGAAAACAGATTTTCTCTGTAAACCTTCACCTAAAGACAATAAAAATAACAAAAACAAAATTGGATTAACAATTAACATTTTAAGCATTAATTGTATCATTTATTCCAGACATTCAAGAAAATTCAATATTCATTCAAGATGAAAACAGTAATTTTAGGGAAAAGGAACATCTTTACTATAATATAAATGTCCTAACCAAAACCTAGGCAGTGCAGTGGCTCCATATGATAAGTACTGGACTGCAAGCTACAAGGCCCATGGTTCAAACCCACCAGTCACTTCTCAGGAGAAAGATGAGGCTTTCTGCTCTCTCAAAGATTTAAAGCCTCCGAAACCCAATACAGGGTCACTATGACTTGGAACTGTCTCAACAACACTTAGCTACAGCAACCAAAACCTAAGAAAAAAATATCACTTTGCATTAGAACATAAGAAACATTCGCTCTGCACCAAACAAGGATGTATACTATTATACCCACCACAACAAAAAAGGTAAGAACCAGAATTAAACAAACTGAATATATACAACTGACAGAAATAACTACATAGAGCACTCAATAGAGTCTACACAAAAATGAGAGTTAAAGAGTTAAAGAAGATAATGTAAAAATACAATATCAATTACATCTACAAATCGTGAGTTAGAAAAAGGTAATTAAAAAACCTATTTACAAAAACAACGAATACAAAAGTAGCATGACTAATATGAGAACATTCTAAAACTCTGCTTAAAGACATTAAAAAATATATAGATCTACTTCTAGCAACATGGTAGAGTAGGCAATTACCACACATGAACCCGCTACACACACACACACACACACACACACACACAAAATACAAGAAACTAAAAACAGACTCAAATGAAAATCCTGCACCCTGATCTTCAGATGAAAGGTTAGAGAGGCAGATGGAAAGATTGCTGGGAGGAAAGGTAAAGCAGGGATGCGGAGAGAGGGAGACTGACTGCTAAACTGACCAGACATGGCTCAACCATCTTGTAAGCAGCCTTGGCAGCAGAGGGAGTCCTGGAAGAGCAGATTCCCTTAGGGCAATGGGAAAGGTGCCATATCATCTTTATGCCCACGCTCCCTTGGTGACCAGTGGTGTGGCCAGCTCCCATCCTCATCCAACCCCAGCATAGGCCCTGCTCTCTTAGCGTTCAGAGCCACACCACTGTAAATTTGGGGCTGGCTGCAACACGTTGGTGTTCTGTTTAGTGCCTAGATTCAAGTGGGCTCAGCTCCAGATCCACAAAACCCACAGAGCCACCAGACCAGCATTTTATTTTTAACTTTTTTTTGGTATGTGTGTGAATTGAGTGATGGTATACAGAGCAGATCATCAGTTTTACATTCAACAAATCATATACTTTGCTTCTTTATATGGTTGGAATCCTCTCCATGCACCAATAGTAAACAGCACTTACCTCTATTCATTTTAACCACTGCATTCCTCCCTGTGTCTCCCACTACCCCCATCTTTCCTCTGCCAACCTCCCTTCAGTTGCATATTGCAGACCAGCACTTAACCAGTCACCCTGCCCTCAGCTTCCCTGTGGTCCTAACAGACACTGATACCAGCTCCATCAAGAACCCTCATGAGCTATTCCAGATTGAATGCTCTGAACATAGTTAACACTGATGTCAATAGTAACTCCACCAGGGGCAAAAATTCTGCTGTCACATCCCTTCCACAATGACCTCATGAGCTCCTTGAATTTCAGTGACCTCATGAGCTCCTTGAATTTCAGTGACCTCATGAGCTCCTTGAATTTCAGGTGTCCATCAGAAATTTCTCCTCTCCAGGTCTAACAGCTGCACTGTTTGGTTTTACAAATATGACAACCCCACAATGTCCAAGAGACAAAAGAATACTTTAGCTCACAGGAAGAAACAAAAGAGAATGGCTCAAACATATTTCTAAGATACAGAGACAGAAAACATTTCTGAGGGGAAATAAAGTAATGGAACTAACAGAAAAAGAATTCAAAAGAATGATAATTTGGTACCTTCAATGGAATGACTGAAAGACTGAGGAGAGCAAGGCAATCACAGAAAAATTTTAGAAGAATTCAGGAAAACATTACAAGAACAAGCAGACAAAATATATGCAAATGTTGAAATAATACAAAACCTGTAATTAAAAATCCAGAAGAATAACACATAAGATCTCAGAAATGGACAATGCATTGAAAGGGCAGAGGTGAAGATTCAAAGCAATGGAAGCCCAAATTAGTGAGCTTGAAGATAAATCTCTCAATACTCGTATACTTGAAGAACAATCAGAAGAAAAGATGAAAAAATACAAAGAAAACCTAAGAGATATGTGGGACACCATGAAGAAGGCCAGCATATGGGTGATCAGAATTCCAGAACAGGAAGAGACAATAAAAAGCACAGAGAAAATAGTCAAAGAGTTGTAGGAAGAAAACTTCCCTCACATCATGAAAGACGAGAAGATAAGCATACAAGAAGCTGAACAAACCCCAAAGAGGACAGATCCCAGAAGAAAATCACTAAGACTTATCATAATCAAACTTTCCAAAATCAAAGACAAGGAACGAATCCTGATAGCACCTCAGGAAAAATGGAAAGTAAACTACAAAGGAGAACCAATAAGACCAAGCTCTGACTTCTCAGCAAAAACCATGCAGATAAGAAGGCAATGGGATGACACATACAAAACTCAGAATGAAAATTTTGCCAACCAAAAATCATATACCTAGCAAAGCTGTCTCTCAAATAAGTTGGTGAAATCAGGACATTTCCTGATTAATAGAAATTTGCAATAACCAGACCAACTTTACAAAAAATGCTAAAGGGTGTTCTTTGGACTGAGAGCCAACAACAGCAGACAATAACCTGAGATTACCATTCATGACACTACTCAGAACTCAATCCAGATATAGAGGTATTTAAAGCATAACAAACCTACAAGACTGAAAATAAAGAACCAGAGATACCAATGTATAGTTAAGTCAACTACAGAGTAAAAAGAAGGAATAGTGTAGATACAGAACTTCTAGATAGCAAGGAAGTCAAGTAGATTTCAAGATAAAACTGACTGTTTAAAGCAGGGAAAAATTAATAAATTACAGGATAATGTCAAAGAAAAATAATACACCTGCCCATCAAAATTAAAAAAAAAAGAAAATCAGAAAGATTTAGAAACATTAACACAACAGAAATGAAAATGAAAAGAAAGCTCACAAACAAAATGAACTCAGCATAGAAAATTATGTGTAACAAACAGTACAGCAGCACCGCAGAAACAAAAAAAAACAACACACACACACATACAGAACAATGACAATAATCAGTTCATACCTACAGATTATTACACTGGATATAAATGGATTAACTGTACCAGTCAAGACATGTTTAAGAGCAGAATGGATAAGAAAACAAGCACTTTTAATATGCTGTCTACAAGAGACATCAAAAAGATGGAGACAGCTTAAATGCCCATCAATACAAGAAGGATCAAACAAACTTTGGTACATATACAAAATGGAATACTACAAAATGTTGAAGAATAATGATGAATCTGTGAAATACTCACAACATGGTTGAACCTGGAGGACATTATTCTGAGTTAAATTAGTAAACAACAAAAGGACAAATATTGTATGAAAGCAATATTGCAAAAAGTTTTAAAAAGTTTTTCTTGATAAAAGAAACAATCTATGATGGTTATGGGGGTGTGGATTATTCACAAACTAGACACATGCTAGACACATGCTAACATAGGTGACAGGGCAAGTAATATACAAGAGGGAGGTTAGCAGATGAAAGATGAAGGTAGTGGGAGACACAGGGAGGATTGCAATAGTTAAAGTGAACAGAGATAAATACTGTTGATTGTTGGCGCATGACACGGATTGCAAAATAAGTATATGATTTGTTGAATGTAAAATAGAACCATAAATAGTTGGGGAAAAAGTATAGATCTAGCATGTTCATATGTAGGGAGACTCAACATCTAAAAGATTTTTTCTTGGGAAACAATTGGATCACTTCCATTTCTAATTGTATTGTGAGCAGAGGCATTTACTGCCTTTGTTCTACATTAACTTTTTAAGGATGTGTATATGGCGAATAGGCTCCCTCCAAGAAAAAGTCATGCAAGCTTACTGTCTAGTATAAAATAGTCAGGCTTTCTAAATCCAAGTTTCCAACCTTATGATACAACTCACTGTATTTATAGGTGCCATCCTACACGCATCATGGTGCCTTGCGGGAATTGGTGCTTGGCAAACCAACATAAAAAAAAGTATTGATATCAAACTGCTGCCATTGCTGTAACAGATAAAGTCCTTTTCTCTGATCTAGGAGTCTTTTCTCTTCTGCCAGCATCCATAAAACTGTTAGCTTGCAAGTAGAGTAAAATCTGAGATCTTTCTCAGTTCTTAGCATGATAATTCTCCCCTAACTGATTTATTAATATGAGAAAATTCTAAATAAAATCCTTATAGAATTTTTCCATCAAACTTAGAAAGCTTATTCATAAGTATATATTGAGGGAACAAAAGGTCAAGGGTAGTAAAATTACATTTAAAGAACTAGGTGATGAAACTTGCCCTATCAGATATCAAGACATTATGTTGTTGTTGCTGTAAAAATCATGTGAAGACCATGTACGACTTCCTCTGACTTCACAAGAGAGAAAGAGAAACAAATTCAAAATCAGCCCAAGGCTGATTTCTGTGAAGCAAATGTTAGACATGCCTCTACCCTACAACATTCATTACCTATTCTGACACTGGGGAAAATGGAGTCGGTCAGGTTTTCTTGCCCATTTCCTCTGTAAGGGCCACACTAGTGAATCAGCAGTCCTGGTCTGCCCCATGACAGCTTATGCTTACATAACCATTAGTGGGATGTGGGCAGAATGCCTCTTTTGTTTAAGCCAATATAAACAGAGAGGGGAATCTATCTCAGGAGTAATGAAGAGAGCTAGAGTGAAGTGATGTGAATGAAGGACAGAACTAGAGTGAGTGAGCTTCTAGAGGGCAGGAGAGGGAGCCTAAATGAGTGAACCAGAATGAGTGGGCCTGAACACTGCACTGCAATAGAGGTTATGTCTCACCTCCTTTTGGCTCCACGTTTCTTCATCAGACTATATGAAGCTACTAAGAACTCTGCAAACCTCACTCCCCAGCCTTACAGACACCAACCATTGTTGCAGACAGTGTAAACCTGGTCAGAAGTTCAAGGCCCACAGGGCCCAAGTGTTGCAGGCCGCAGGCTTGGAGGAACAGATTCTAGCCACCTGGCAATCATAGTAAATTGTTATTCATCTTAGTGTTCAGTTATGTTTTATTAATTGCAGACATGAAGCCCTGGTATCCAAAGATAAATGTAATATTTTCCTAAAAGCCAAGACTATAAAATTCCAAACAGGCAAATTTCTTCCCTCAGAGAATTCATTCAAAGTAAATTGGGTGGCTCCCCAGTCTCTGTTCCAAGGACAATAGGAATGCCCTCTCTAAAGTGTTTTCAGGTGCAGCCCATTCACCCAGGCACCTCTTTTCCTAAAGAACCTGGGCTGGACAGCTGACACAATGGGAATCCTCCTTTTCCTCCCCCCATTTGAGGCTAGGTGCTAAAAGGTATGCTAATTAAGCTTGAGAAACCAAGTTGCGGTCGTGAGATTCGAACCTGCAAAGTATGATGTAAAGTTGCCTGAATGTCTGGAAAAGTAAGATTGACAGCTGTACCTTGTCTCAGTCCCTCCTAGCTTTGTGTGGTTCCTCCCCTAAATAAAACAGAGGGGCAGAATGAATCCAGGTGCATTACGACTGGCAAGGCGTGCATTACAGCATGCAGGGGGCTCAGTCCAGCATTGCAACCATACTGCCTGTTTAGCCAAGATGTTTACTATGCAGGATATTACGGCCTTCCTGGCTGAGATGTTTGCAATGCAGGATCTGCCTGCTGCCAGTCCAGCATCCACTCTGGTTTTGGGGTGTCTCTTTGTCTCTGTCTTTGTGTCTCTGTGTCTCTTTTGCTATCCCTATCGCTGCCAGGTATCCCCTCCTCATGAACCAAGTTCCTATGTCGAGGCCAGTCCCCGACAAACCATTCCTCCCACGGCACTCTCTACTTCACATCTGAGTTCCATAATCCATTGCAATGGCCACACAGAACTGATTACAACACACACGATTATGGGGTTTATTAGGGAAGTGAACAGGGTACAATTCAGGATCAAAACCAACTCAGCATGCAGCAGTTTTCCTATCAGGCTTACCTCATTCTTATCTTGGCCTCTCAGCCTGGTGGCCCCTTGGCCTCTGCCCTACTCAGGTAAGTGTTACATAACTTCCTTTAGCCAGTCTATGACTGTCCAAAGGACACATCCTGCAAGCAAGTATCCTGCCCATAAGCACTCAGCTTTACTCAGTCTATGGGTCTAGAGCACATAGCTGCTCTGTCCCTCCATGCCACCATCTCTGACATCGCCTCTGTTGTCACTGCTATTCTAGGTAGGGATCTCACACTCCATTCATGCTCTTCCTACTAGATGGTTCCTGGGATCATCTGTTCCTGATTCTGAGATTTGTTGTTGTTGTTGTTGTTGTTAAGTGCCGTTGAGTTGGTTCCAACCCATAGCGACCCTGTATAGGGTTTATGATGGAGCAGCTGGTGAGCTTGAACTGCTGACCTTGTAGTTCAAATCGACTTTGCAGTCTAGTGCATTAACCCACAGTGCCACATAATTGGATGGCAAAACTAATCAAATCTCAGGGTTAGAGTCCTATACACCATATTTGCCTGGTTCCACCCAGTCATTTGGTGGGAATTTAGAAGACATTGGATAGAAATGCCATAAGTAAACACAAGGTACAACAGACCACCCCTTTGCTTTTCTAGCCATTGTCTTTCATAAATGAAAGATTAACTACTTTGTCCTGTCAGTTACACATCTTGGACAATTACAGTTTTGACTATCACAATTAACACTGCTAACAATTACTCACAATTGAATCATAAAGTCCTATCAGTATTATTCCCTGGTCCTTTCGCCAGACCCATTTATGAAAGAGGAAAATTATTTAGTGGAGATTCTACCTTACTCTCCCAACCCCATTCTGAAACTAAGCACACCCATGATAGCTTATAAGCCAGCCACTTTATGCCTTTATAGCCCCCACCCCATTTTTGATAATCAACATCTAAATTGCCTGTCCCTATCTATTCAGTAGCATAGTGGTTACTAATCGGGCTGCTAACGTCAAGATCGGCAGTTTGAAACTACCAGCGGTTCCGCGGGAGAAAGATGAGGCATTCTGCTCCCATAAAGATTTACAGCCTCAGAAACCCTATGCAGGGTCACTATGAGTCGGAACCAACTCCACGGTGCTTACCAACAACAATCTACTCAGTACACTGAGGAAACATGCATGTTCCTTGATCTGAAGAATCTTTATTCCAGTTGGAATTTTGAGCAACTGCATCCATAAGCAAAAGTTCAGTTCATCAAATAATAGTAATTGACACTCGCTCACAGTATCAACTTCAACCACTTGAAGTTGATACTATGAGCGAGTCAATTTGAGGACTAAGGTGTCCTGACCCATGCCATAGTATTTTCAATAACCTCATATGCATGTGAAAGCTGAACAGTGAAGACCATAGAAGAATTGATGCTTTTGAGTTATGGTGTTGGAGGAGAATATTGAAAGTGCCATGGGCTGTCAAAAGAACCAACAGATATGTGCAGGAGGAAGTGCAGCCAGAGTGCTCCTTGGAGGCCAAGATGGCCAAACTTCGTTTATCATACTTCGAACATATTGTCAGGAGGGACCAGTCGCTGGAGAAGGATATCATGTTTGTTAAGGGGGAGGGTCAGAGAAAAAGAGGAAGATCCCCAGCGACATGTATTGGCCAAGTGGCAGCATCAATGGACTCAAGTGTGACAGCAATTGTGAGGTTGGCCCAGGACCAGGTAGTGTTTTGTTCTGTTGTACAAAGGGTTGCTATGAGTCGGTACCCACTTGATGGCACCTAACAACAACAACAACAACAACAGCACAGTATCAAACATCTTTATCTTCATCTGGTTGCATTCTGGTCAGCTCAGCCCTAACCACCCAAGCTAAGTCAAATGTGTACCAGCTACAAGTTTGGGAGTTCACACACATCTGCTTGCACTTCAGACCAGCTGGCCCTTGCACTCTCAGCCCTTGTACCCAGTGCCCATGGGCTCAGGAGTTCACCCAACTCCCTAAACTTCAGATTAGACAACCTTCCTCTTCTCTCTGTCATCTCAAGGTCCATGGGTGCTAATGGAACATATACAATCTCAGCCCATCTCTTCATTACTGTGTTTCCCCCACTTCCATGCAACAAGTAGACCCCGGTGGTCACCAGTGTGCATACTATACTGCGCACTGTCTCTCTTTAATTTTCAGTCCTTGAAGGGGGTTTTCTTTGTGGGCACAGATTTCCCTTGATACCTCCAAAACATACAGCTTATTTGAAACTCAAAAATCCACACAATCCTCTTTGTTTTTTGCTGCAGGTCTTTCTTTCAGTCTTGAAACTCCTCTCTGCAGTTCTGGGTGGGTAGGCATGCCTTTTCAAATGCAAATATCCCAACTTTGAAGGTTCTGATTTGAGCTGGGATTTCCACCTAAGGCCCTATACTATTTAAAGGCTTAAACAAAAAGCCTATTTCTTCTGAGCAAATTCTAACTTTCCTTTTAGTAAATACAGTAAGTATAGGCTGAAGGTGGGCTTATAAACTCTCTGAAGTCATAATTCCCAATAATCATTTCCATTACACATGTATGTCTATTTTACAATAGACAAAAGTAACCAATATCCAAAAAGCAGTGAAACACATAAACTTTTAAACAAATACTCAAGTTCAATCTTTTCTTCTCCATCCTTGGACTAACCACACACATATACATATGGCCGTGGACCTCTGGCAGGGTGGATCCAATAGGCCCTGGGCCTCTGACAACCATCTTGTTTAACCAGCATGACATTGGTTTTAGGCTACTCCAGAGACTGCTTTTCTGTCCTCAGTTAAAGCATTTTATCGTTTATATGCCTTTCAACTACTGGTGGTGGTTGTGGTATGCCGTGGAGTCGGTTCAACTCATAGCTACCCTGTATAGGACTTCCAAGGCTGTAAATCTTCATGGAAGCAGAAAGCCTCATCTTTCTCCCGTGGAACCGCTGATAGTTTTGAACTGCTGACTGTGAAGTTAGAAGGCAGACTCGTAACCACTATGCTACCAGAGCTCTTTACAGAATACAAAATCCAAATTAACCATATAAAAATCAGAAGTTTGACTTTCCATACCCCTTCTTTCTTTAACTTACAAAACCTCATTCCCACTCATAGGATTTCCAAGGAGCAGCTGGTGAGTTTGAACCAATGACTTTCAGTTCGAACCAACCTTGCAATGTAGTGCTTATCTTACAGTACCACACCAGTGGTAGTGGTGTGCTGTCGAGTCACTTCTGACACATTGCAACCCTACATAGGGTTTCCAGTGTTGTAAATCTTTGAGAGCAGAAAGCTTCATCTTTCTACCATAGAGCGGCTAGTAGATTCAAACTGCTGATCTTTCGGTTAAACCAACTTATAGCCCACTATGCTCCCAGGGTTCCTTACCTATATTAATAAGTCATAGTAATTAAGACAATGTACTAATTGTTTGTTGTTGTTAAGTGTTATTGAGTTGGTTCTGACATATAGTCATCCTGTATAGGGTTTCTGAGTAAAAGCTGGTAGACTTAAACCGCAAAACTTGTAGTTAGCTGGTGGTGTGGAGTTTGTATTGACTCATAGTGACCTTGCATAGACTTTCTGAAGCTGTAAATCTTTACGGGAGCAGAAAGTCTCATCTTTCAGTGCTTATCATCCTACAGGGCTACCCAGGACTCCAGTAGATGTTTGTTGTTGTTAGATGCCATCAAGTCAATTCAACTCATAGCTACCATGCATAGAGTTTCTGAAGAGTGAGTGGTAAGTTTGAATCACCAACCTGGCAGTTCAAATGACCTTGTGGTCCACAGCTTATCCTACAGTACCATACCAGGACTCAAAACATTAGAAAGTCTCAAAACATACCTAAACAGTGTATTACAAAAGTGGTAACACAAATTACCTACTAGGAAAAGAATAAAATACATGAAAAACGAATCTGGTTGAACCGGTTATTCCTATGGAAAACAAAATTGAACTTGAATTCCTACATTTCACCATGCACCCAATTTTTTTTTTACAGATACACTAAAGGCAAATGTACAAAGCAAAAATCTTAAGATTCATAGAAGTAAACATAAGATATTATCATTATGACTTTGGGGAAGAAAAAGATTTCTTAAATAAGGCATGAAGACAAAGATTGATAAATTTACCTATACTAAAATTAAGAACTTCCCTTCTTCAGAAGTTACCTTAAAGAAATTGAAAATTTTAGTCACACAGAAAAAAATATGTAACACATACACCCAACAAAGAATAAGTATTCAGAATACATATTTATGATGAATCAATTAAACAACCCCCCCAAAGAAAAGCCAAAAGAAAAAGAATGTGTATTATAGCTTTGATCATAAAACAAAACAAAAATACAACATTGTATTTAATGAACATAAAAGAAGAAACATAAATGGCCAATAATCACATAAAAATGCTTAAATGCTATATTCACATAAATGCAAATATTTAAACAAAAATTGATACCCAATAAGTCGGCAAAAAGTAAAAATCTCTTATTACTATTAGCAAAGATATAGTGCAATAAGACTACTATTCACTGCTGTGGAATTTAGAAAGGATTTGGCATTATCTTATAAGCAGGAACATACACATATAGCACATCCCTTCATAGATGTATATTCAAGATAAATTCTTACACATGTGAACCAATAGATGTGTACAAAAATGTGCATAGCAGGATTTCTCATAAAAACGGGAAAAATATGATGCCACATTTAATGAAGCAGAGAGTACAAGTAAGCAGAAGAGTACCTAGCTCAATATGTATAAATCTTAGAAGCACTATTGAATGTAAAATCAAATCATAGAAGAATACACAAAACTGTAAGCCATAAAGTTCAAATTAAGCTAAATTAAACAATGTATTTAAGGACACTGGACAACACTGTGAAGTATGAGTATTCCTGAACACTTAATTGTGCTCATGAGGAATCTGTATGGACCAAGAGGCAGTTGTTCGAACAGAACATGGGAACACTGAATGGTTTAAAATTTAAAAAAGTATGTGACACGGTTGTATTCTTTCACCATATTTATTCAAACTGCATGCTGAGCAAATAATTCGAGAAGCTGGGTTATATGAAGAAAAATGTGGCATCAGGATTGGAGGAAGACTCATTAACAACCTGCGATATGCAGATGATACTACCTTGCTTGCTGAAAGTGAAAAGGATTTAAAATACTGATGAAGATCAAAGAACACAGCCTTCAGTATGGATTGTATCTGAATGAAAAGAAAAAAATCTTCACCACTGGACCAATCAACAATATTTTTATCAACGGAGAAAAGATTGAAGTTGTCAAGGACTTCATTCTTCTTGGATCAGTTATCAACACTCATGGAAACAGCAGTCAAGAAATCAAACGATGTATTGCATTAGCAAACCTGCTGCACAAGACCATTTTTAAGTGTTAAAGAGTAAAGATGTCAGCTTGAGGACTAATGTGCGCCTGACCCAAACCATGGTATTTTCAATAACCTCATACGCATGTGAAAGCTGGACAGTGAATAAGGAAGACTGTAGAAGAATTGGTGCTTTTGAGTCATGGTGATAGAGGAGAATATTGAAAGTGCCATGGGCTTCCAAAAGAACCAACAGATATTTGTGTTGGAAGAAGTACAGCCCGAGTGCTCCTTGGAGGTCAGGATGGACAAACTTCATCTTTCATACTTCGGATGTATCATCAGAAGAGGCAAGTTGCTGGAGAGTGATATCATATTTGATAAGGTGGAGAGTCAGAGAAAAAAAGAAAGACCCCCAAGGAGATGGATTGGCAAAATGGCAGCATCAATGGGCTCCATCCAGTGTGGCAACAAATGTGAGGTTGGCCCAGGACTGGGCAGTGTTTCGTTCTGTTGTGCATAGGTTTACTATGAGTTGGTATTGCCTTGATGGCACCTAGCAACAACAACAACAATATATTTAGAAAAAAAGGGGAAATGAAAAACAGTGATTTCAAATGTTGAAAGTGATAGTCACCAATAGGAAGGAATTATGGTGACACAACATTTAAGCACTTGACTCCTAACTGAAAAGTTGGTAGATCAATTCCAACCAATGATCTGGTGATCTGATTATATAAAGATTACAGCCAAGAAAGCCCTAAGAGGCAGTTCTACTCTGTCAATTCCAAACTTGCTATGAGTTGGAATTGACTCAGCAGCATCTAACAACACTTTACCTGTAGAAGGGCAGACAGTAGATTGGGATTGTAGGACCATACTTCAATGGGACCCATTGTTGTTGTTGTTGAGTGCCATTGAGTCAGTTCTGACTCATAGCGACCCTGCATAGGGTTTTTGGGGAGCAGCTGATGGGTTTGAATCACTGGCCTTGTGGTTAGCAGCTCAGTGCTTCCCTATACTGCCACACTAGGACTCCAAAGGCATCCATAAGTTCTATTTAATAAATTAATGGGTTGCCTCACCACTATTTGTGTTGTTGTTGTTAAGGGCTGTTGAGTTGGTTCCAACTTATTGTACCCTATATAGGATTTATACAGGAGAAGAAAGTCTCATCTTTGTCCTTAGAATGTCTGCTGGACTCAAACTACCGATCGTGTGGTTCATAGTCTAGTTCTTATTCTTCAGAGCCACCATGGTGGTGGTGGCTGTGTGCCGTGGAGTCGGTTCCGCCTCATAGTGACCCTGTACAGGGTTTCCGAGGCTGTAAATCTTTATGGGAGCAGACGGCTTCATCTTTCTCCCACATAACAGCTGGTAGTTTCGAACTGCTGACCTTAAGTTTTGCAGCCCAATTCGTAATCGCTATGCTACCAAAGCATATATATATATGTAACTATTTTGTGTCAAATGTTTTATTAAAAATATAAAAGAAAAGAATTTTATATCTTGTTTAAATTCATTGACTGGCTATCAAGAACTGCTAAACCTCAATGCAAGACTGCCTACCCTCTTTGATGTATAGGTGAGCTCTATGGAAAACAGAGCTCACACAATCCCATGTCTAAACTGAGGGTAGAGGAGCGAGAACTCAGTATTTCACACTTCTGATCTCCTGTGCTGGGAGTATAACACTGGAATTCTGAGCAGAACAGTTGTCCATGTGGCACTGAAACAACTGTGAAATGTGGTACATCTGTCATGTCAATACCACAGGAATCAAAGGCTGCTACACTGTTTTTGTAAAACAGTGGGGCCCTTTCATTATCACTTCATTTTTAATTACACAGATAAATATGGTATCAAAATCTTTCAGGAACACAAACACTTGTCAGATTATATGATAATCTACATTTGAAACAGAAAGTCAGTTAGGGTTAAGTGTATCCACTTTACTACATTAATAAAACACAATTTATTTACCTATATTGGTATGGCACTGTAGGATCAGCACCAGACTGCGAACTACAAAGTCAGCAGTTCAAACCCACCGCTGCTCTTCAGAAACTTTATACAGGGTCAATATGAATTGGAATCAACTCGATGGCACTTAACAACAACCATTGCTAGACATTGCATTGTTTCCTATTTGGGGCATCATGTTATTAAAATTAACCCCAGTCTCTTGAAATATTTGTTGTTGTTTTTGTTAAGTGCTACTGAGTTGATTGTTACTCATGTTAGAATCTGAGTCACAGCTGGTGAGTTTGAATTGCTGACCTTGAAGTTCAAATTGACCTTGCAGTCCAGTGCTTATCCTACAGCACCACAACAGGACTTGAAATATTTAGAAGATACAAATGTAGTTAATGATGCTACCTCAGTCCTTGAAACAGTAGCTAGCTCTAGAAAATGTTGTTGTTGGTCTTAGGTGTCATCGAGCTGGTACCAACTTATAGCAAGTCTCTAGAGGATTTCCGAGGCTTTAAGTCTTTGTGGAAGCAGAAAGCCTCATCTTTCTCTTGTGGAGCATCTGGTAAGCTCAAACCATGGACCGTGTGGTTCTCAAAATGTGGATACTGTGTTTTTCAGTCCAGTGTTTATCATATAAAGCCACAGTGCTCTCTAGTATATATATATATACACACATATATTTTTGTTGTTGCTGTTAGGTGCCTTCAAGCCTATTCAGACTTATAACAACCCAATAATCGGGTTTCCAAGAAGCAGCTGGTGACTTTGAATTGTTGACCTTGTGATTCAAACCCCTTTGTGGTCCAGTGCTTATCTTACAGCACCACATGATATATATGGAGTCCTGGTGTGACACTGTAGGAGAATGTACTGGATTTCAAGGTTGGTTTAGATTGGTGGTTCAAACTTATCAGCTGCTTCTAAGAAACCCTATACAGGGTCACTATGAATTGGAACTGCCTCGATGGCACTTGACAACCACAATATGTATTTACATATATATAT
>NW_006408707.1:2211786-2218608 GCF_000296735.1 Chrysochloris asiatica
TGAAGAATTCTACTTACTTCTTCAGTCTAAAATTGATCAAATATGTAATCAGGATGTATTGATAATTATCAGTGATTAGAATGCAAAGGTTGGAAACAAAAAGAAGGATCAGAGGTTTGAAAATATGGCCTTGATGATAGAAATGATGATGCACATTGCATGATAGAATTTTGCAAGACCAATGAGTTCTTCATTGCAAATATGTCTTGTAAGCATCATAAAAGATGATTATATACATGGACCTTAACAGATGGAATACACAGAAATCAAATTGACTGCATCTTTGGGAAAATATGGTAGAAAAGCTCCACATCATCAGCCAAAACAAGGCCAGGGGCAGACTGCGAAACAGATCATTAATTGTTCTTTTCCAAGTTCAGTCTGAAGCCGAAGAAAATTAAAACAAGTCCACGAGAGTCAAATATGACCTTGACTATATACTACCTGAATTAAGAGATCAGCTCAAGAACCGATTTGATATATTAGACACTAATGATCGAAAGCCAGAAGAGTTGTGGGATGACGTCAAGAACATCATACAGGAAGAAAGCAAAAGGTCACTGAGAAGACAGGAAAGAAGGAAAAGACCATAGAGCAAGGCTCTGGGAATTGATGCAATACAAACTGAAATGTTTTAACAAACTAATGCAGCACTGGAGGTACTCACTCATCTATGCCACGAAATTTGGAAGACAACTATCTGGTCAACTGATTGGAGAGATCCATATTTGTGCCCATTTGTGATCTTGTTCCAAAGAGAGGGAGGTGACTCAACAGAATGTGGAAATCATCAGATAATATCATTAATATCACATGCAATTAAAATGTTGCTAAAGAAAATTCAAACATGGCTGCAACCATACATTGATAGAGAACTGCCAGAGGTGCAAGCCAGATTCACAGGAGGACCTGGAATGAGGGATTGTCATTGAAGACGTCCGATGGATCTTGGCTGGAAGAAAGGAATATCAGAAAGATGTTTATGTCCTTTATTGTCTATGCAAAGGCTTTTGATTGTGTGGATAATGACAAGCTCTGGACAACATTGAGGAGAATGAGTATATCAGAACACTTAATTGCATTCATGAGGAACCTGTATATAGACCAAGAGACAGTTTCTCAAACAGAACAAGGGAACGCTGAGTGGTTTACTTATTCAATCTGTATAGTGAGCAAATAATTCAAGGTGCCAGGTTATATGAAATAGAACGTGGCATCAGGAATGGAGGATGACTCATTAACATAGTGTTGGAGGAGAATATTAAAATAACAAACAAATCTGTAGTGGAAGAAGTATAGCCAAAATACTCCTTGTATGCCAGGAATGCCAGACTTCACCCATACCTTGGACATATTATTAGAAGGGATTAGTCCCTTGATTAGAGTCCTGGTGTGGCGCTGTTGGTTAATGCACCAGACTTCAAAGCCATTTGAATTGCAAGGTCGGCGGTTCAAGTACACCAGCTGCTCCTCAGAAACCCTATACAGGGTTGCTATGGGTCAGAACCAACTTGCCGGCATTTAACAACAAGTCCCTTGAGAAGGACGTCATGCTTGGTAAAGTAGAGGGTCAGAGAAAAGAGGAAACCTCCCCCCCCCCCCCACAAACACACACAAGATGGATTGGTACAGTGGCAGCAGCAATGGACTCAAGCAAAGCAAAGATTTTGAGGTTGTTGCAGGACCAGGCAGTGTTTAGTACTAGTGTGCATAGGGTCATTATGAGTCAGAATCCACTATATATATAGGTTTCTGAGAAGCAGCTAGTGGTTTTGAACCACTACTTTGTGGTTCCAACTGATCTTTCAGACCAGTGCATTATATGGACTACTGGTTTAGCAGCATGGAATCAGCACTGGACTATGAACCACAAGGTCAACAGTTCAAACTCACCAGCTGTTCCTCAGAAACCCTATACAGGGTCACTATGAGTCAGAATCTACTTAATGGCACTTAACATAGATAGATAGATAGATAGATAGATAGATAGATAGATAGATAGATAGATAGATAGAAAAAATCCTGGTATAGTATCAGCACTGGATTCTATCTATCTATCTAATCACAAGCTCAGCAGTTCAAACCCACCAGCTGTTCCTTGGAAACCCTATATAGGGTCACTATGAATTGAAACCAACTCAACAGCAGTTATAACAGTAGATGTTTTCTGTTGGTAAGTGCTACAGAGTCAATTCTGACTTATAATGACACTGTATATATACTTAACAATAGCAATAAAAATTATATATGGCAGTTCAAGCTCACCAGCTGCTCCTCAGAAAACCTATACAGGGTCTCTAGGAGTTGGAATCGACTCCACAGCACTTAACAACAACTATATATATATATATGAAGAAATATGCCATTGGGATTGGAAGAAGACTCATTAACAACCTGCAATATGCAGAAGATACAACCTTGCTTTCTGAAAATGAAGAGGACATAAAATATTTACTGATGAACATCAAAGAGCACAGCCTTTGGTATGGATTGCATCACAATGTAAAGAAAACAAAAATCTTCACCACTGGACCAATAAACAACATTCTTATCAACAGAGGAAAGATTGACGTTGTCAAGGACTTCATTCTTCGTGGATCAACCATCAACACTCATGGAAGCAGCAGTCAAGAAATCAAACAACGTATTGCATTAGACAAATCTGCTGCACAAGACCTTTGTAAAGTGTTGAAGAGCAAAGATGTCAGCTCGACCCAAGCTATGGTATTTTCAATAACCTCCTATGCATACGAAAGCTGAACAGTGAATAAGGAAGATGGTAGAAGAATTGATGCTTTTGAGTTATGGTGTTGGAGGAGAATATTGAAAATGCCATGGGCTGCCAAAAGAACAAGCTGTGTTCTTTTTTCAACACAACAAGCTATGTTGGAAGAAGTACAGCCAGAGTGCTCCTTAGAGGCCAGGGTGGCCAAGCTTTGTCTCTCATACTTTGGACATATTGTCAGGAGGGACCAGTCGCTAGAGAAGGATATCATGTTTGGTAAGGTGAAAGGTCAGAGAAAAAGAGGAAGATCCCCAACGAGATGGATTGGCAAAGTGGCAGCATCAATGGGCTCAAGCGTGGTAACAGTTGTGAGGTTGGTCCAATACCGGGCAATGTTATATTCTGTTGTGCATAGGGTCGCTATGAGTCTGTACCGACTCAATGGCACCCAACAACAACAACAACAACAACAACATATGTATTGGAGTCCTGGTGTGGCATAGTGGGTTAATGTGATTGAATGCAAAGTCATTTGAACCGCAAGGTTAGTGGTTCAAACTCACCAGCATCTCCTCGGAAACCCCTCTATGGGTCGGAACTGACTCATCAGTACTTAACAACAACAACAACATGCATACTGACCCCATTTAGGGTTTCTGAGGAGCAACTGGTGGGTTTGAACCGCAGACCTTGCAGCTGAAGGCGATCTTGCGGCTCAGTGCTTCATCCTATAGCATCACACCAGAAGTCCATATGTATATAATGTATAGTATGATTAGCTCTGGACTGTGAATCACAGGTCCATGGTTCAAATCTGCCAGCCACTCCATGAGAAAAAGATAAGGCTTTCTGCCTCCTCAAAGATTTAAAGCCTCGGTAACCGTAAATGGGGTTGCTATGAGTCGGAACCGAATCAACAGCAGTTAACAACAACAGCTACAAACATGTAACAATTGCACGTCTCTAGAAAAGAAACTTCAGAAAATGAAAACCAGCTATAAGAAGCCCTTAGTACATAACTTGCCCAGTGTTTTTACTGGCTAATAAAATCATGTATATATAAATGTCAGAAGCCTCTGAAACATCTAAGAAGAGTAGGCATTATTTACTTCAGTTCTTTTCTTCTCTACATGATGAAAGGGACATTCATGTGTTTCTTGCATAGTTTCCACAGTTTGTCATCACTTGAAAGATATTGAGATGAGAGATGTCAGGTGATTGGGGAATATATGGGTAGACCATGCTGATGGGCTAAGCTGTAGCTTCCAAACATGTGTTCATGTCCATTTGCACTATCCAACCATGAGTGATTCTTACTGAATGCAGTCTATTCAGTCTTCTGTTTTTCTTTATTATTTGGAGTTCCTTAGTGATTAACATAATGGAAAATGAAAAATTAGTGACTAAAGAAAGGCTTTCTAAAAAGAACATTGTTATAAATAGATGCTGCCTTAATGGGTTTGGGTGGCTACTGACAATGGTGATTTTTTATAAGTGATGCCAAAATGAATGGAGAAGGCTCAACACGCATGATTTTGTTGACAGAAATGATTCTATTGTATTTCTAAGCAACATCTTGCAGCTGAGTCTCTTATTGGCTTAAGTTAAAAAAGAAAAGAAGGAAGGCATTTGATAATTGGATTAAAGTAAAGCTTTTATGAAAGTGTTTCTTCAATTACAAAGCAAAAGTTTGATTATAATACAGAATTCATAGAAGTAAGGAGGCAAATACATGGCAGCACAATTGTAGATAACTCAAATATTTGGGTTTAATGTGAAAATGATTATTAGATAATTCAGATGACCAAATTTATAAACCATAAAACAGTAAAATATATTTGTCTTAGAATAAATTCATACTAATGGATGTTTAGTTCACTTCATATTCTTTTCCTGTGGCTGCTGCTGAATTTTACCATCCACATTTTCCTACTCCTTCTTTTATTTCATTCTCAGAATTAACCAAAGCATCCAGGAAAATGAGTGCCTAGAATCTTCATGCCTGCATAGGTTTTGGATGCATTTGAACATGATCCCTAAACATAGAATTGGGGAAGGATAGACGGTGATGGAATTAATTAAAAATATTGGATGATGTTTTAAAATATTTGATTATGAACTATAACACAGACTATGTAAATGTATGTACAGTAGTATATGATTGTGAAGTAAGCAGGTGCACCCTCAACTTTAAGTAAGGAATAGAACTTCACAGGTAACTGAGAAGTCCTGCACTCCATCTGCCCCCTCCCAAGTCCAAGCATCTCCTTCGCTCCCTGGCCTAGTATGCATCCTTAGAAACAGTTTTGTTTTGAACTTTTTTGAAGATTGCTACTAGAATGAACATTCTTCTGTGACTTTGTTTCTTTATTCAATATTGTGTTTATGTTGTTGTTGTTAAGTACCATGGAGTCGGTTCCGACTCATAGTGACCCTGCACAGGGTTTCTGAGGCTGTAAATCTTTATGGGAGCAGAAATCATCATCTCCCGCGGAACGGCTGGTAGTTTTGAAATGCCAACCTTGAGGTTAGCAGTCCGATTCGTAACCACTATGCTACCAGAGCTATGCAACCACAAGGTTGACAGCTCAAACTCCAGCAGCTCCTCGGAAACCCTGTATAGGGTCACTATGCATCAGAACCAACTTAATGGCACTTAACAGCAATAACATCCATTTTGTTGTATATAAACCTATTTTATACATTGCTATACAGTAGTTAAGGAGCTCTGGTAGTGTAGTGGTTATGAATCAGGCTGCTAACCTCAAGGTCGGCAGTTCGAAACTACCAGCGGTTCCGCTGGAGAAAAATGAGGCAGTCTGCTCCCGTAAAGATTTACAGCCTCGAAAACTCTTTGTATGGTCACTACGAGTTGGAACCGACTCCATGGTACTTAACAAGAACAACAACATACAGTAGCTATGAATAGGGCTGCTAATCTCAAGGTCAGCAGTTAGAAACTACCAGCTGTTCTGTGGGAGAAAGATAAGGCTTTCTGCTATTTACAGCCTTGGAAACCCTGTACAGGGTCACTATGAGTCAGAACTGACTCCATGACACACAACAACAACAACATATAGTATTCCATTGTATGGATATTTATTCATCTTATATAATGTTCTTTGTGGTGCAAATGGGTAGGTACTTGACTACAAAGTTGATGGTTTGAATCCACTCAGAGATGTCTCAAAAGAAAGGCATGAAGATCTGCTTCAGAAAGGTTCTACTCTGCTCACATGCATTCACCATGAATCAGAATCTACTGGAGGGCAACTGGTCCATTCTACAACTGAAAAATATTTAGACTGCTGTCAATTTGGGACAATTACAAGTCCTGCTGCCAAAAATACTTGTGCACAAGAATCAAGACTTTGTTTCTTCTACTGGCTGTATTCCATTGTATGTGTGTACCACATTTTGCTTATTCATTTATCTACTGATAAGCATTTATATTGTTTTCACCTCTTTGGCTATTACGAACAGTACTGCAATGAACTTAGTGTATAAGTCTCTGAATTTTTGTTTTTAACCCTTTGAGATAAATATGTAAAAGTGGAATTATGGGCCTTATGGTAGTGTCTTTTTGATTCTTGATCAATCTGGCTGGTGATTTTAAAATTTATTAATCTCGAGACCATTTTGATTTATTTAATTAATTATTCACTCAATTATTTGCTTTGCAATCCTTTTTAAAAAAGTTTTTCAAGATAAAACAGAGTAATTTCATAATGAAAAAATTTCAGATCATTAGGACGACATAGTCATCCTAAATCCCATGTATGTATTTAAAACACCCAAAATATGAAGCAAAAACTAACAACATTAGAGAACAAACAAGATGACGGAGAGGGTAGAAGTGCAGTAAAGGAGCTCATCACAGCAACATCACAGAATACCCGACCAAGCAGGCTCAGGGGCTGGTCCCAGAACTCTGAACCACATATAAAGGAATATTTAGAAGATTGGAAGGCTTATAGCTAGGGGAATTTGTAGCAGAAGCAAGAAATCCAGTGCTTTCTAATTCAAGATGCTCAGCTGCTTCCAGAACCACCATCTTGGGTGAGATCAAGTGGGGGAAGGATCAGAGCAGCCACAGA
>NW_006408707.1:2219348-2221531 GCF_000296735.1 Chrysochloris asiatica
AATCAAATAAGATAGATACAGCATTGGAAACAATTCAAAACCTACAGAAAGAGGTCCAAATGATTAATAATAGAATACCAGAAATGGACAATACAATGAAAGGACAAAGGAGTAGAACTGAAGAGTTAAAAGCCAGAACTAGTGAGCTAGAAGATAAATCTCTCAACACTACAAAGATAGAAGAGCAAGCAGAAAAAAGGATGAAAAATTCTGAAGAAGGCCTAAGATTCATGTTGGACAATATGAAGAGGAATAACTTAAGAATTATAAGAATTCCAGAACAGGAAGAATCACACAAGTGCACAGAGGAGATAGTTGAAGAGCTTCTGGAAGAAAATTTCCCTAACATCCTGAAAAGCAGAAAGATAAGCATTCAAGAAGCTCAACGAACCCTAGGAAGGCTAGACCCTGAAAGAAAATCACCAAGACATATCACAACCAAGCTCTCCAAAATCAAAGATAAGAACAGAATCCTGAAAGCAGCTAGGAAAAAGAGAAGTGTAACATACAAAGACAGGCAAATCAGATTAACCTCGGATCTCTCAGCAGAAACCATGCAGGAAAGAAGGCAATGGGAAGACATATATAAAACCCTGAAAGTAAAAACCTGCCAACCAAGAATCCTCTACCCAGCAAAGCTATCATTCAAATATGAAGGTGTAATCAAAACATTCCAGGATAAACAGAAGCTAATGGATTTTGTCAAAACCAACCCTACAATGAAAAACATCCTAAAAGGAGTTCTGTGGACTGAGAACGAACAAGAACAGAAAACAACCAGAGATTGACATACGTGACTGCATTACCCTGAACTCAATTGACAAATGGAAGAGTCGAGAATAGAATAAAATTACAGGAACAGAGGATCTGAGAGATCAGTCTATGATCAAAACAATTACAACATGAAACAAGGTTAAAAACAGAGAAACAGAGATCCAGATGGTGATAAGGTCAAGTAGATTATAGGATAAAATGGTGGTGGCTGTGTGCCATGGAGTCAGTTCCGACTCATAGAGACCCTGTACAGGGTTTCCGAGGCTGCAAATCTTTATGGGAGCAGAATGCCTCATCTTTCTCCCACGGATAAAATAGACTGTCTTAAATGGAGGGAAAAGTTAATGGAATATAAGGTAACCACAACGGTGGGTTTGGGGTGGGGGTTTTAGTTCAGGTGTTGGGGAGGGCAATACAAGAAGGGGGAGGAGGTGGAAGAACAAGATAGATAGGGGAACACTGAGACAGGTTTGCATGGCCTAAGTGGGACAGAGGTAAATAGTGATGCATGCTCAACCTTGGAACAGGGCTCTGTGATACAGGGATCTAGTAATAGTTTACAGAAGGGAAAGAATATTAAGATGCTTGACTGTCTTATGAATATCAGTTTCCCTTGCCGATTGTTGTTGTTGTTGGCTCCATCGAGTAGGTATGCACTCATAGCGACCTTATGCACAGCAGAATGAAACACTGATCCTGAGCCAACCTCACTATCATTGCTACGCTTGAGCCAATTGATGCTGCCACTTAGCCAATCCAACCCACTGGGGGTACTATTGTAAAATAGACATTTGAGTGGTATAGAAAGAAATGTTGGGAAACATAATTACAGAAAACTTGTAAGTCTGTCTTCAGCCTATAACTGATTGGAATACCTAAAAGGGGTCCTAGAACCTGCCCAGTGAAATAGCCTTTTGCGGAGCCTTTGCAGAGTATAGGACCTTAAGGGGAATCCTGAATCCCATCCAGAACCTTCTAAGGTGGTACATTCCCACTAGCAAGGACAAGCAGACCAGCCTGGAACAGCTAGAGTGACAGAAGATACATTTTCAAAGAAAGACCATCAGGAAAAACCCAAAACAAAAATATCAGCATGACTGGCTACCAGAAGAATAAGCAAGCTGTTCAACAGGAAGCCATCAAGGCAAGCAATCAAGATCCTTCAGGACAAACTCCCCTCTAATACTGAAACTCAAAAGGAACACATGAGCAGGCATGTAAGCTTGCTGGCGACCACATTGGTCTACTGGTGAGTGGAAAGGGGAAAAGGCAGCAATGAAGAAATGGGCTGAGTTCAACCACAGCCCATTGACTCCTGTTGACCTGGAGATGAGAGAGAAGAGGAAGGGCTGGTTGGTCCAAAGTGTGGTAAGATCTGGGGACACCTGAGCCCATGGACAAAGACATAA
>NW_006408707.1:2222396-2231518 GCF_000296735.1 Chrysochloris asiatica
TTAACTGATGGTACATGAAGGGGATTATAATCATTGTAATCAAACAAGGTGAATGATTTATTGAATGTAAAATTGATGATCAGCCCTGTAAATTTTCACTCAACTCACAGTAAAAAATTTCTTTAAAAATTAAAAAAACAAAACAAAAAACCTAACAACACTAAAGAAAGCAATAGAAAAATGCAAAATCATTACTGGAGATTTTAACATCCTTCAAGGAGCTCTGGTTGCATAGTGGTTATGGGTCAAGGTCAGCAGTTCAAAACTACCAGTTGTTCCATGGGAGAAAGATGAGGCTTTCTGCTCCCGTAAAGACTTACAGCCTCAGAAACCCTATACAGGGGCGCTATGAGTCAGAACCAACTCCACTGCACATCACCACCATCACCACTCTCAGCTGTAAGATAATGTGCTAGACCACAAATTCAGTTTGAAAAGGTTGGTGGTTCAAACTCACGAGCCACTCCTCAGATACCCTACACTTCACTATAAGTTGGAACCGACTTGACCACATTTAACAAGAACAACTCTCAACAATGGAAAAACTAACTCTGCAAAATATAAGTAAGGATACAAAAGATTGAATAATAGCACCAGCCAAAGTTAACTTAATTGATATTTACAAAAAATATACTCAATATCTGCAGAAAAATTATTTTCCAGTTCCCTTGAAACATTCATTACGATAGACAATGCATTAGACTTATGTTATTATTGTGTGTTGTTGAGTCAGTTTTGACTCATAAAAACCTTGTATAGAGTTTCTGAAAGTGGCTAGTGAGTTTCAACTGCTGACCTTGTGGTTAGCATTCCAGTGCTTTGCCTACAGCACCACAGCAGGGTTCAGACCTTAAAATAGGTCTCGATTAAACTCTTATAGATTAAATTTTAGAAGAAAGAAAACAAAGTAAAAAGATATCTGCAAAGCCCTCAAATACATAGAAATAAATATTAAACTTGATGCTGTAGGTTAACTACTGGACTTCTAACTGCAAGGTTGGTGGTTCAAACCCACCAGCTGCTCCAAGGAAAACCTGTAGCAGTTGTTAAGTGCCAAAAAGTCAGCTGGTTCTGACTCATAGTGATCCTGTATATAGTTTCCAAGGAGGAGTGGGTGGTTTTGAACACTGACCTTGCAGTTTGCAATCCAGTACCTATCCAACATCACACCAGGATTCCACATAAACTAAATAGAGTGGTTAGTAGTGGGAACCAACTCAATGACACTTATCAACAGCAACAACAAATACTACATTACTAATTAACAAATGGATTAAAAAAGAAATCACAAAGAAAATTAAAACCAGATTTTAAATTATGTTAAAATAAATTTCATATCAAAATTTGTGCTAGGTAGTTAGCTAACTAACACAGTGCTTAGAAAGAAATTTATAGTTTTAAAATTATATATTAGAAAAAAATTATTTATTAGAGACGAAAAATGTATGTACCGGGGACAGACTGTGGAAAAGACTATCAATTCCTCATATACAAGTTCAGGCTGACTTGGAAAGCAAGTCCACGAAGCATCAAAATATGACCTTGAACATAGACCACCTGAATTTAGAGATAATCTGAAGAACAGATTTGATGCATTAAGTACTAAATACCGAAGACCAGAAGAGGTGTGGCTATGACCTGAAGAACATCATACAGAAAGAAAGCAAAAGATCATTACCAAGACAAGAAAGAAGGAAAAGACCAAAAATGAATGTCAGAAGAGACTCTGAAACTTGCTCTCCAGCATAAAGCAAATGGAAGAAATGAGGAGGTAAAATACTTGAACAGAGAATTTTAAAGGTCAGCTCAAGAAAACAAAATGAAATATTACAACAAAATCTGCAAAGACCTGGAGTTAGAAAACCAAAAGGGAATAACACACTCAGCATTATTCAAACTGAGAGAACTGAAGAAAAAAATTCAAGTCCTGACTTGAAATATTGAAGGATTCTGTGGGTAAAACATTGAATGATGCAAGGTCAGCAGTTCGAAACTACCAGCTGCTCCGCGGGAGAAAGATGAGGCTTTCTGCTCCCGTAAAGATTTACAGCCTCAGAAACCCTGTACAGGGTCGCTATGGGTCAGAACTGACTCCACAGCACATAACAACAACAACAATACCAAAAAAATGGTTGGTGTCTTCCTTTAGCAATATAAATTCTGGCTAGTATGGTATAAACAGAAATATTTGGGGAGGAATTTGAGAAACAGACAGCGGAATCAAGTGTTTTGGCCCTTTATCTTTCATTCATCTTCCAGTATGTAATGTAAACATAATGATTAGAATTTCAGCATCAGACTTGGATCATAAGTTGACCACAGAAAGAATGGAACAAAAAATTCAAAGGAAAGTAGATCCCTAATTTCTGGGAAGCCACCACGCTAGATCTGGATTGCTTCTCTCTGTGGTCTCCTTTTACATGACTGATATAGAAATGTTTATTTTGATGATTTGCTTGATCAACATTTTTAGCTAAGTAACCAGCTTGTTGTCCTGACTGCGCTAAAAAGAGGATTTTTACAACACCTGTTTATACCAAAACAGATACTCAACTGGTGGGAAGTGATGTTGCTAAAAGCAATATATTTTTCAGTTGAGGTATAATTTACCTACAATAAAATACAAAGACTTTAAGGTACCTATCTCTAAATTGTTGGAGCCACTGTTAGTAGCTGTTGATGCTATAGGGGTAACCTCACATAAGTAATTAATGTATACATAAAAGTGTATATGTACATTGTGTAGGACTGTTATCAGGGGAGAAAGTGGCGGAAGAAGCCATTGGTTTGCAAACCAGGAAACCTGAAGATGTCTGCCCATGTCAACAGTTGCTACATCATTCTGGGCAAATCCCCCTCTCCAGGCTACAGTTTCTCATCTGTGAGACTGTTTCATTAAATTAAATGATCCTTAAGTTTCCTTCCTCCATTCCACTGAATCACTCCATGGCTCAGATCACAATTTTGTTATTTCAAATAGTTTGGGGATACATAAACACATAGAGATACGGGAATATTTATCCATCTATTTCTTTTTTCTTCCTTTCTTTCTATCTATTTAGTTATAAGCTTTTACTTATAAACAAAACATTTTACCTTGCAATTTCCAAGAACATTTTATGATCCAAGTCAAAGTTCCCTATGTTTACAATTGATCTTAGTCTGTGGAGCTTATGTTTTGAATGGAAAGTACTATATTTTTGCAGGCAAACTCTCTGCTCACAAATATTTCCTTAAATTTTTAAGAAGCTAGTACACACAGTCCATGGTACAAAACAAACAAATAAAATGCATTTCAACAGTGCTGAGGTTCAGAATTGTAGTTGAGAGGATGAAATGGTTTTATTTTCTAGATGACTATTTTTCAAACTAGAAATATGTTTTGCATCAGTGATGTGTTAAGGTCAAGTCAAGAAAAGAGACAATATGTCCCATGTCACGGAGACCGGGATAATGAGAGTGTTCTCTGGGAGCTGGCTCAGAGCTGTTCATTTCACCGGCAAAAGGTTATACCAGACAGATTGTTTCTCATTTGATGTCTTAAATTAAACTGCTGACATGGCCTGCCTCAAAGAAAGGAGAAAACGTGTTTGCCAAACAGACCCTAAAGAAAATTCCTGTGTGAGAGAGTTAGTTCCTTTAGCTGCAGACTTTGAAGCTTTTCTGATTTTAAGGTATGCTTAGGAATTGAACCGGCTTTTCAACAGCAAAGCAACTCCTACCTAATACGTTAGTGAGAGAGACCCAGCGGCTTGAAGGCTTAATGGCTTGTCAGAGTGCTATGGGATAAAACAAAACAAAATAAAATGCCATACTTACTGCTATTGAGTTGATTCGGACCCATAACAACCCTATAGGATAGAATAGGTTCACCCCATAGGGTTTCTTAGGATGTAAATCTTTTCAGAAGAAGACTGCCATGTTTTTCTCCTAAGTAGTAACCGATGGGTTTGAACAACCAATATTTAGTACAGCAGTTGAGTGTTTAAACCACTATGTCACCAAAGCTCCTCTGCAATGGGGTAAGATAAGCACTGGACTGCTAATTGCAAGGTTGGTGATTCAAACCCACCTTCAAAACCCTATACAGGATCGCTATGTGTCGGGAATGAATTAATGGCACTTAATGAGCCAGACTGCAAAGTCTTTTGAACTGCATGGTTGGTGGTTCAAATTCACTAGCTGCTCCTTAGAAACCGTATACAGGGTCGCTATGGGTTGAAATCGACTAGACGGTGCTTAACAACAACAACAAAATCAAGTCACAAAAATGAGTAGAATTTAGAAATATAGCACATACAAGAGGCACATGAGATGAAAAAGGAAATTACTGAGGATCAAAAGAATTGATCTACACAAAATTCCATTCAGTCATTTTTCTCCTGCCCCACTGTGGCCCTGCCTTGCCCTCTTCTATGGCCACCTGTCCTTCCCATTGTATAAGAGCTCTAAGAACACCAAATGTCATGGTGTATGTCCCCAGGCTAGAAACACTGGCCTCATAGGTCCATCAAGTGTAGATGTGCCACACACTGCTATAGGTTTGAGGAGACAGCAATGAATACAAACATGCTTTCATTTAGCTTACAGTCTCATAAGGGGAGGGAGAAAGGTCAATAGAATTAAGGCAGGGAAGAGGAAGAGGGGATGCTGCTGTGGACTGGGCATTAACTACTTTACATGGTGATCAGGGACACCTTCACCAAGAAGGTAAAATTTGAGACATAAAAGAAAACAAGGCAACCGATCAGTGAATGAACTCCAGTCTTAGACCTCCTTCTGTCTATGGTTGTTGTTGTTATGTGCCAAGGAGCGGCTTGCGGATTTGAACTGCCAACCTTGTGGTTAGCAGCCTAGTGCTTATCCTACTTTCTCTATGGTGGTGGTGGTGACGGAGATGTGCCATGGAGTCAGTTCTGACTCATAGCGACCCTGCCTAGGGTTTCTAAGGCTGTAAATCTTTACAGGAGCAGAAAGCCTCATCTTTTTCCCACAGAACTGCTAGTAGTTTTGAACTGCTGACCTTGAGATTAGCATTCCGACTCATACAGCTGACCTTGAGGTTAGCAGCCCGACTACACTACCAGAGCTCCTTTTTCTATGGTAGTGCAACATTATACAAGCTACTTAAACTTCCTTGTCCTCAGTCTTTTCATCTGTTAACTAGGAATGAAAATCACCAGTTTCTAGATTCCATAGCTCCTTACCTCTGATTCACAGGGGTACCAGATTGGTGTGACTTGAAGTTGAGAATGGAAGTATAAAAGGTTGGGCTTTGTCTACTTAATCTAAGTCTTGGGGCACAATTCACAAGCATGTGGTGTTCCTTCCCAGAACGAAGGCATCTCCACATGTGTGTACCTTCCCTCATGGATTTTGTACCTAGAATTCTCCCTCTCACCCTAACTCCAGCACTTTTACTTTTCATAATCCCCGTCAGTCTTCAGCTTCCCTTTGTCCCAGGTTGTGGCACATCCCAAGGGAAAGGCTGCCACTAATGCCCTTAAGGTGAGACTGTTTCTTTCTAGTCAGTAGCTCTTGCTGAGTTTGCATATGAGATTGATACCCTCGTTGTTCTCATGTTTGGGACCATAACAAACATGAGATTGCCATGAGCTGAAATTTACTCCATGACAACAAACTATATGTACATACTCTCTGCCTCCTTTGTGACCCCTGGAGTTACAATATAAGACTTCTTCTAAGAACTTGGACTCCCCACCTCTCTCTTCTGATTCATAGGTCATCGGTTAGGGAGACAGCAGTGCTGTCTCCTCTTAAGTGCCCCTCCAATGTGACATATTATGAAAGAGACCCTAAGCAAAGGCTGTGCTGCAATTTACATCTTGGAGTTTGGTTTTCAGTAACAAAAGTTCTTTCTGGTTAATTTGAGAGGATGTCTGTATTTGGTGTTTCTGTAATTTTATTTTGTGTTTCAGTTGAGTAAGTGTTGCTGAATATCTGTAGAATGTGTGATAATTTTTTGGAAAAAAAAACTCAATAAAAGAAACATTAGCATAGACAAATATTTTATGTTGTATAAAACACTTGGCTGGGGAAATGTTTTAATGCATTATATCAAAATGCTACAGACTCTCAGTTGCTAGATTGCAGTGTGGTACACTGGAGGAGACCCAGTTCAGCACTGCAGCTGGGGAAAAGGGCAGTGAAGAGTCCTGTGTAAAAAGAGCTACTGGATTTTGGAGGTTACTCTTCAAATAAGTCAGCATTTATTCAGCACTTTGGCATCAATGGGAGATGTAAATGGTTAACATGCACAGCTACATGACTGACTGAAAGAGATTCCTATTTGTGCCCATTCTACAGACAGGTGATGAAATGCAGAAATCATCAAATAATTTGATTAATATCACATGCAAGCAAATTTTGCTAAAAATAATTTTTAAATGGCTGCAACAGAACATGGACAGAGCTGCCAGAGGTTCAGGCCGGAATCAGATGAGGACATAGAACCAAAGATATCAATCACAGATGACATCAGATAGAAGTGGGTTGAAGGCAAAGATAGGCTTTTGATGTATGGATCATGACAAGCCATTTCTAACAATGTGAAAAATGGGTATTTCAGAACACTTAATGTGCTCACGAGGAACCTGTACATAGACCAGGATGCAATTACTCAAATAGAACAAGGGGCCACTGAATTGTTTAATACCAAGAAAGGTATATACCAGGGATTATTCTTTCTTTTATTTATTCAATCTGTATGCTGTTAAAATAATCCAAGAAGCTGGATTATATAAAGAAGAATGTGACATCAGGAGTGGAGGAAGACTCATTAACAATCTGTGATATGCAGATGACACAACCTTGTTTGCTTAAAGTGAAGAGGACTTAAAATACTTACCAATGAAGATCGAAGACCGCAGCCTTCAGAATGGGTTGCACTTCACTGTAAAGAAAACAAAAATCCTCACCACTGGACCAATAAATAACATCATGATAAATGGAGAAAAGATTGAAGTTGTCAAAGACTTCATTTTACTCAGATCCATTATCAACCCTCATGGAAGCAGCAGTCAAGAAATCAAATGAGTATTTCCTTAAGCAAATCTGCTGCAGAAGACTTCTTTTCAATATCACAGATATTAGTTTGAGGACTAAAGTGCACCTGCCCAAGCCATGGTATTTTCAATAGTCTTACATGCATGCAAAAGGTATACAATGAATAAGGAAGACTGTGGAAGAAGTGATGCATTTAAGTTATGGTATTGGAGAAGAATATTAAAATTACAATGGACTATCAGAAGAACAAACAAATCTGTGTTGGAAGAAGGACAACCAGAATGCTATTTAGAAGCCAGATGGTGAGACAGTCTCTCATACTTCAGACATGTTTCTAGAAGGGACCAGTTAAGTGGAGGGACAACAAAAAAAGAGGAAGATCCTCAATGAGATGGATTAGTACAGTGGCAGCAGCAATGGGCTCAAGTGTAACAACAATTGTGAGTACGACACAGGTCCAGGTAGTGTTTTGTTCTGTTGTGCATGGGTCAATATGAATCAGAACTGACTTGGTGGCATCTAACAACAACAATAACAGCATGCTAGGTTAGCAGTTAAAGTCCACCCAGAGGCTTCTTGGAAAAGCACCTGATTGTCTACTTAAAAAAAAGAAAATCAGCCATTGACGACTCTATGGAACATAGTTCAACTCTGACACAAATGGAGTTGCCACAAGTGGAATCAACTCAATGGCAACTAGTTTATTGGAAGTTGCTCTTCAATTAAGTCAGTATTTATTCTGCATCTTCAGTGTAAAGCATTTTTGTAGGCTTCTTGGAAGATGCATAGATAAAAAATACATTGAAGCTCTCCTCCTGTGGCTTGCAAGCTAGAGATAATCTTGGGTATAAACATGAACTCATTGGATCTGTCTTTATGGTGAGTTAATATGAGCAAAGCACTGCAGTATGCTAGGAAATAAAGATTAAACACATGTGAACCCTGCCCTCAGTTCTAGTAGGAGTGACAGGGCATGCTCATGAGTAGTCATAAAGTAATGTGATGAGCAGTAGATTTTGACATTAACGATTTTATATTGGATCATTTTTTAAAAACCCAGAATCACGCAGCACTTCACAGTCATGTTTGATGAGCTTTTATTCATAGAGTTATGGTGACTTGTGGAATTGCAAAGGCCAGGTTCCCTTTTGTTGTTCATGCTGCCAATTCTCACTGAATGCCCTTCTCACCCCTTGTACTTTTCACTTTAGATGACCCAACAGGCATCCCTCACAGTAGATACTAAATAAATATTTGTGCGCTGAATAAATTTGACCTGCTATGTTCTCGCTGACTTTGATGCTTGCATCCCCCTCCAGTTAACACACATATGTTCTCCTGACCTTACTTATAACCTGAGCTTCCTAAATTTTAAACTATGAAAAGAAGTTTGATAGCATTTCTTCTACTTAGAAGAACACACTGCCCCCTATTTGGACTCCAGTTCAAATTCTCCAAAGTTCCCTTGCTGAGGTTGTAAACAAGCAGAATCCAGACATGACTTGTTTGTTTGCACACATGTGGTTTTGAAAGGTTTAGAATTTACTGCCAACTGTACTTCTACTGTTCTGTCAGTCCTTCCTTTCCTTTCTTGTTGCCTGACTGGAAACCGAAGATGTTTGAACTGTTATCCCCTGAGGCCAGCATTCTACAACTTAATTTATTCTGATGTGGGGTCTGAATTTTCAGTGGCACATAAACCATTGCTGTAGTAAGTCCATACCCTTCCTGTAACATGAACTTTAGCACAGCAATAAACTTTACTCACAGAACATAGAAGGGGAAATAAAGAAATAAACAAATAAATAAATAAAAGACGGGGACATTTTAGCCCGCTTCAGAAGGGTTGCTGATCCCTTGACCTACAGAAATGCAATAGCCTTTGAGAAAATGTTGGGAGAGCTCTCATAAAGGAGGTATAGGATATTGGAGTCTTAAAACACCACAATTGAGGCTTTGAAAAGAGTCCGTGACTTAAAAATACCATTTTTTTCCACTTTGCATAAAAATAATCTAATGTTGGTGTAAAAGAAATAGGAAGCATATCAATTTTTAATAAATACAAGGCACAAAATAAATTTAATAAATTATAAATG
>NW_006408707.1:2231618-2234463 GCF_000296735.1 Chrysochloris asiatica
AAAATTATTGAAAAATTAAATATTAAACATTCCTACATAAAAATGTAGAACATTTATTAATTAGGGAGCATTTCTAGAGTAATACTTGCACTTAAATTGCTCTTAACTTCTTAAACATGAAATGTTCTAGACCTGTAGAAAGTGGTATCTATTCCTGTGGCTGGTCACACCACATCAATGACACCTTCGGTCAGTTCCTGCAGGGGCAGGTACAAAACGATGAAAGGTGAAAAATGGGAACAGTAATAAGATTTCTAAGATTGATGTTTATGGAATAAGGTGATAGACTTCTCTTTCCCCGTTTAGATCCCCAAATACAAAGAAGTGAAAGAATTATTTGATTGAGCATCTTTGGCAGAAAACGAGAAGAAAAGTCCGTACAGATATGGCCGTTCTTTCTCCAGAGACTTTAGAGAATGCCTCAAACCATATGCTCTTTTTTTGGGTGTTGGGACTGAAAAGCATGAGGAAGGGAGCACACAAAGAAAAATGGTATATGGAAAGGGACAAGTTTTCATTTTTCTTCTTAGATTCCTTCGATTTTTTCCCTAATTGACACATAATTGTTCTTTGAGTCCTCTCTCATTCTGTTTCATGAGGGCTTTTGAGATGTCTGAGGAGAGATAGGTAGTAAATGTGGATCAGCACTGTTCAGATTTCCCCTTCAGGGAGGGAAATAACAGCAGATCTCCAGTTATTGATTATTTCAGAGTCAACCTCTACTGCAGAAGCCACCTCACCTGGGGTCACGGTCTTTTGGGGCAGCCTGCAACAGTGACTAAGTGAGGTAGGGTATTATGGCTGGGGCATTGTGGACCAGTGCAGAATGATGGACAATACTCATCTCAGAGCTCCCTGCCAGGTTGGCCAAAGCTTTGTGGGGCATGAGTCAGATTGACCTTTCTCTCTTCAGTCTGTTTCTTCCTTCTTCCTTTTATAGGTTTTGTTGTTGTTGTGAAGTGTTATCAAGTCAGTTCCGACTCATAGTGACCTGGTATATGGTTTCTGAGGCACGACTGGTGAGCTTGAACCACTGACCTTGCAGTTCAAAGCGACCTTATAATCCAGTGCATTAACCCACAGTGCCACATGAGGACTCCATTATAGGTGTAAATCCCTAATAAATATCTTGTGCCCCAAAATGTGTCTCAGTGTCTCCTTCTAGATTACCACTTTTGCAAAGTTGTACATGAATAGTCTAAGAAAATAGTGATTCTAAAATGGGGATTTATAGCTGAATTACTCAATTCCTATCCATTGATGAGAACCCCATCACAGGTGACAGTTGGAGCACATATAGTCTTGGCACCAGGCGGTGGTCCTATCGTTAAATTGTTCATTAGCAATGAGTTGAGATGTTGCATTGGAGGAAGGGAATATGCTAGGAAGCACAACTTATAAGGCATCTGAAACTTATGAAATGTTGATATAAATATAATGGGGTTGTATGGTTATTGTTAAGTGCCATAGATACTCTGTAGAATTTTAATAAACATCTGAAGAGTGGTAAGACAAAATTAAAAACCAAGGAAGAAAGCAAGAGACCTCTCTGATTGCACACAAAAAAGCTCTCATCTTCTATAGCTGGAGAATGCAGAAAACCAAGGATTACGTCCAGGACATGAAATAAGAGTGGCTGAACTCAAACACAGTCTATTATATCAAGATAGGGTCATAGTTAAGAAATCCTGAAACTATGACATATGGAATTGGAACATCATCTGTCCGTAAACTCCCAAAGAATTTATGGCAAGACCCAGTGGTAGAATGACAGTGCAAGCTCCTGAGATTCTAAAGCAAAATTTTATTACCTTCAATGGAAAATGCATCTTGATTAATACAAATCTTGGCATGCTAGTTGGGTCCAATTAGAGACAGAATGATTGACTAAGGTCCTGTCAGACCCACCGCATTATTAAGTTGGACAGGCCCAGCAACCATCAATTATAAGGTGGGAAGGATACATCTGGTATCAAGGTCCAGTAGGACAAATACACAAGCAAGTTGTATAAGCAGGTAGCCTAGACCTATAGCACCCATTCCATGCTCTTGCATAACTCTTGTTTATTCATATGGTAGCATCTGGTATGACCAGCTGACAAGGGAGGGAAAAGCCTGAGTTTCTATTACAGGTGGGTTGACTCAGTATGCAAGTGTAAGCCATAAGTGGACAATGGCTTCAATATAATCTCATTTAGCTTTGCAAAACCATGCTAAGAGAAAATCCTTTTAATGGGCAGTTTCAAGTGGTGCATCTGTTCATTAAACTGTGTGGAAAAAGTCATGTACTCAGAGTAAAATATACAAATAGACTTGTGGGCCATGGCATTAGTGGCCATGTATCTAGAGGGGAAAAAAAAATCAGAAGCTCAGGGATAAGAAGGTCTGATGGAGAAACCTGTGGGTACATGGACATGTGGCAGTAGGCACAAAGTGTAAAGATATAACATGCTATTACTTCCCAAAGAGCCACTGCAGAAGAAGCACTAAACATGCGAGTAGACATACGGAGTGAGGCATGAGAATTGTGAGCCCCAAAGACAACTGCCTTGCTTAGACAATCACAATAGGGGCTGTATTTGCCCAGTAATTTCTCTTTTCTAAGTTTTCCCTCAGGAAGAGAGGCTCACAGGAATCCTGGTGAAGCCTCTGAGCATACATGGAAAAGTGAAACCAGGCAGAACTGTGATAGACCCAGAGATATGCCTGCTAGCTCCTCACGCACAGAAGGACTTGCAACCCAACTCTGGGGAATGGAGTAGACAACCTTCAACTGTGAACTTCTTCATTGTCTACCTTGGCTGCCTCTAGGGTTGCTCTCATTCAGTGATCAAGTGAGGTGGGG
>NW_006408707.1:2234563-2257891 GCF_000296735.1 Chrysochloris asiatica
TCCACGGGAGAAAGATGAGGCTTTCTACTCCTGTAAGGATTTACACCCTCGGAAACCCTGTACAGGGTGGCTATGGGTCGGAACCGACTTGACGGCACTTAACAACAACAACAACAACTTCCTCCCTGTAGAACTGTGATAGACCCAGAGATATGCCTGCTAGCTCCTCACGCACAGAAGGACTTGCAACCCAACTCTGGGGAATGGAGTAGGTAGACAACCTTCAACTGTGAACTTCTTCATTGTCTACCTTGGCTGCCTCTAGGGTTGCTCTCATTCAGTGATCAAGTGAGGTGGGGTAGTATGAAGGGGTGTCTATTTCTATCCAACACAGTATACTTTGATAGGCAATATTCACTCCAGGGTTCTCACCAGGTGAACTGAGGTTTATTGGTCCTGCATTGCAGTTTCATTTCTTCCTCAGACTGATATTGCTTTTTCTGTCTTCCCTTCACAAATGTTCCCCTGAAAACATCTTTTTCCCCAAACAATATCTCAGCATCTGCTTTGGAAAGCCCAACCCACACAAGCTCTGAAAGAATCTTTGACCCTAGAATCAAGCCAAAAGGAAAGAAATAAGAATTCCCTTCCAATCTTTGTGATGGATGCTGAGGAAGACAACTTGAGGACAAGTGACTGTCCTAAAACAATCAATAGGTAGAGATGGTCAGAGAAGGCTATTATGTGGCAAAGAGGGGCTTCCTAGATTTCTGGGCCACCTGGGGAAACCTTTTTAGGTCTCAAAGAAGAGAGTCACTCCCAAGGCTAATGAATCCTTGGTTGTAAAGGCTTGGAGCATAGAAGACAGGCACAGCCTACTGACATGAAGAACCAGCCTCAGACATAGTCCTGGTAGGCAGTGTAGTGTTCCAAAAGAACATGGTGAACAGGCACAAGGTTTCTCCAATTACAGTGGCAGCCCCTGTGTTCAAGTGGCCTGATGATTTTTCTCTCCCATCTCCTTGCTCAACCACTCTGTCTCTTCTTCAATGATGGTGATATGATGGTCACTGCAATGCCCAGCTTAGAGCCCCTATGCATGAAAAGTATTTGTAGAAAAACTACATAAAGAAATGAAGGATTCAACGAAGGAGGCCTGATAGCCCAGAAGGCCCTCAACTTTCCAAACCTGCCTTACACTAGTTCATGCGAACTGCTGGAAGAGATCAGTAAAAGCAGCACCAACGACCACTTGGGTGATTTTATGGAGCCAGAATTCAGAGAAGTCCAGGTGTGGATTTAGTTTGAACTCTGGAAGTTTTTGCTTGTTTGTGCTTTTCGATGACTGGCATAGCGTGACAAGTAAGTGCTATGTGCACTTGTCACATGGATGGATGGATGGATGAAACTGATACACTGTGTGTGAGGAAGAGACAGACAACCTCTCCTGCAGTGTATGAGTTAGGATGCTTTTGACTCCAAATAAGAGAAAGTCTGATTCAATATGGTATTAAAATGAAAAGTTTATTGTTTCACATAAGAAGCCTGGTAAAAAAGACTCTTTGAGGTTTAATTCAAAGATGTTATCAAGGGCCTAGTTTCTTTATGTTTTTCTGTGTTTTATCCTCTGCTCCCCCTAGTTGGTTCTAAGTCTGTGTCTCCAAGATTGAAAGATGGCTGCAGCAGCCCCAAGCATTGAATTCTCAGAGTGGTGTCCAGAGTAGGGAATGAGGCTCTGATTTCTAGTGTTGTGGTTGTTTTTAAAGAACAATAGACTCTACTGTAGTTATGATAGAATGAATTCTGCAGCAGTAACAAATAACCCCCAAGTCTTAGTGATTTACAGTTTCATAAAATACGTTTTTTTTCTGGGCTTCCCAAACAGATTTGCAGACTCACTGTAATTGACCCAGGCTAGTGGAACCCCACATCTTAACAGAAAGTTTCAGTTTTGTGATGGCAAGGGAAAAACAGGCTGGAAAATATAGCTCCAGCGTTTGTCCAAAGTGATTTAAGTGACTTCCTCTCATATTTCATTGACCTTTCATGCTCTGACTAACTTCAAATGGATTGTTGTTGCTATTGTTGTTGTTGTTGTTGTTAAGTGCCATCAAGTAGGTGCCGACTCATAGCAACCCTGTATAGGGTTTCCAAGGAGCAACTGCTGAGTTTGAGCTGCCAACCTTGTGGTTTGAAGCCCAGTGTTGATCGTAGAGCGCCACACCAGGAGTCCAAATGGATGGGAAGGTGCAGTTGATCCTTTACCTAAAAGGAGAACTACACGCTGGTGAAAAATATTAATGCTTTTCTAAAAAAGTCTTTCCTAGTAGTCCTGGTGTGGTGCTGTGGGTTAATGCACTGGACTGCAAAGTCAATTTGAACCTTAAGGTTGGTGGTTCAAGTTCACCAGCTGCTCCTCAGAAACCATATGCTGAGTTGCAATGTCAGAACCGACTCAACAGCACTTAACAACAACAACAACAACAAGACCCAAGTCTCTCATCTCTTTAGCTAGAATTAGACCGCATGATGAGGACCAAATGAAACCTTATCCAGGGGAAAGGGAGTCAATGTCAATTTTGTGGGTCAAGGAAATGTTTGTGGCAGCGAATAAGGAGGGAGTTAATCTAGGTAGGTAACCAGCAGTATACACTGTCTACTCTAAAGGAGGTTATTTAAAAGCAACACCTTTTGGCAAAAGGGAGTCAGTTAGTCCCCTTAAGAAGGGCCTTCCTAAAATGGTTTCTTTCTAGATTAATAAAAGAATTGCTGACTTCCAAGGTTTGACTCTTTCTCATTGGTAATTTCTTAACCACTGTAGCAGATTTTTCCTGCAATGGTACTGTTTAGAATTTTTTTCTTTATCCCCTAACACTTCTGAGGTGTAAAGAATGAACTCTAGGAAATAAGAAAAACTCTGGCTTGTTAGTTTTTCTAGAGAATGTAATCCATGCAAGCAACAAACCCAATTCTTTGAAAGAAGTCAGATTAGTTTTCTTATTCATAATTAACGAGGAACAGTTCAATTCAGAAGGATCTTTTCATTTTCTTTCTTCTTACCTTTCCCGTCACCAATTCATCCCTCTCATAAAATAAAACAACTTAAATAAAGTGATGTGTCATGATTTGGGACATCAGATGTATATGATTTTGTGACAGCATGGGGGCATTTTAGGTGAATGGATGGAAGAGAATGAATAGCAGTTGATGGTTGAAATTCCAGAAAACTACCTTGGCTAAGCCAGCCTCAGTGCTCCCACTAAGCCTGAAATTGCTCTATTTCTGAGTGAGTGAAAACATGGAAGTTTTTTATCTACAGCCCCCTTAAAAGAAAAGACAGAGGGTTGGGAGCGGGGTCCAAAGTCTGCAGTACCAACTTCATCCCACCTCCCAAACAGGCCTGTGATATTGTGTATGTGTCTCCCATATGGCAATCTGAAACAGTTAAACATATGACTGTTTTTCATTCACAGATGGTTTCTTTGTTTTAAAGAGGCATTTATTTTTTCATATAACATATTCCTGGAGTTTGGAGCCAGCAACCTCTAGGGAGGGTCATAAGTCTATTCAGTGCTCCCAACTACTTGGGTTTGTCTTTGAAGGACGGCCTCACATGAAAGATGAGTAAAACCCTAGTTAAGTCAGATAGCTCCCTGTTGGCTGTAGGGACCTGGGGCACTGGTTATTTCAACAAGGCTATATGAAAAAGCCCAAATCCTAACATTTGCTTCAGATGAAGCCACCTGTTTGAGGCAGCCAAAGAAACAAAATTTATCCACTGTGCTAAATCCTTCTCATGGCAGTGAGCTGGCACCTGGCGCCACAGCTCCCATGGGAGGGCTTCTGGGTCTGCAGAGGGAAGATGGAGGAAGGTTTGCTTTGGCAACTATACTGAAGAAACCGCTGCTGTTTTTCAAGATTCTCTTTTACTGCTATGAGAACACACCAGAGTTTCCAACCAAGTCACTGAAGCTCTGCACAACTAACAAAGACAGTTATTCCACTGGTGCTTCCGATAGATGGAGGACAGAGTTAATTAAATTTCATTGTAAAATTAAATAGCATAACTATATATTTTAGAATTAGTGCAATTATGCCTTATCTTGGGGCATTGTAAATTCTATGTGACTGTGATATATTATTATCAGAATTTTGTGTGGAATTCCAGAACTAAAGGGGCTTTAGAGATCACACAGCTGAGCAACTTCATTTTCTAAAGATGAGAATAAACCCAGAGAGGTTACGTGACAGACTAAAGCCTCCAATAAGTCTCCTGAATCTCAGTCTAATACTTTTGCCATTACATTTGATGTGCATTTTGCACAGTGCTGAATTCTACACATGTGAAAATAGCAGACAGTCAAAATAGCTTCTAAAAATCTCTTAGGAAGACACCATGTTGGAGACAAATACATTGTCTTTCATAAAGTCCAACACACAAAGTTGTCCTTCTAAGTTGAAGACCAAATAAGTAGTGAGGTAGAATTTAGAGAGCCTGTTAACGTGGAAAATGAGTCTTTAATGAATCATTATCTGTAGATGTATTCCCACCAGCAGAGGCACCCACTCTGCAATCACTGATTCTGTTAATTCGAGCCACCCTGTTGTTGTTAGGTGCAATCAGTCAGACTCATAGTGACACTGTGTGCAACAAAACAAAACATTGCCTGGTCCTTCAGCATTTGCATAGTCGTTGCTATAATTGAGTGCATTGTCGCAGCCTCTGTGACAATCTATCATATTTGAGTTATGGTGTTGAAGGAGAACATTAATAGTACCAGGGACCACCAAAAAACAAACAAATCTGTGTAGGACGAAGTACAGCCCGAATGCTCCTGGGAAGCCAGGAAAGCCAGACTTCATCTCTTATACTTTGGACATGTTATTAGGAGAGACCAGTCCCTGGAGAAGAGCATCATGCTTGGCAAAGTGGAGGGTCAGAGACAAGGAGGAAGTCCCCCAGTGAGATGGACTGACACGGTGGCAGCAGTAATGGGCTGAAGCGTAGCAATAATTGTGAGGCTGATGCAGGGCCCAGCAGTGTTTTGCTCTGTTGTGCGTAGGGTTGCTATGTGTTGCTACCTACTTGATGGCACCTAACAACAACAAACACTTTTCCAATCATCATATCCTTCTCCAGGGACAGGTACCTTCATAACATGTCCAAAGTATGGGAAACAGTCTCATTAACCTTACTTCTGAATAGCATTCTTGCTGTCTTATTCATTGTTGATTCTTATATGGTCTTCCTTATTCATTGCCTACCTCCCTTGCCTCTTTGAATGAATTCTGCCTCCTCACTTTAACTAGGCTGCTGGGTTGTTTGGGATCACCTTCCCCAGGAGTATGGCTTGAAATTCTCTCCAACTAACAATAGCAGTTGCTATTGTTAGATGCTGTTAGGTTGGCTCCAACTCATGGTAACTGTGGGTATAACAGAATGAAATATTGTCCAGTATCATCATTTTGATTGTCGGTGTGCTCAGCCCTTTGTGGCCACTTGTATATTTTAAATACCATCCAACATAGAAGGCTTATCTTCCAACAGTATATTGGACAATATTCTATTGTGACCCATAGAATTTTCATTGACAGCTTTCAGAAACAGATTGCCAGACCTTTCTTCCTTGTCTTAGTCTGGAAGCTCTCCTGAAATAAGTCCCCCATGAAAACACTGCTTGTAGTTGAAATGGGAGTGGCATAACTTCAGTATCACAGCAACACTTGAGTCACTATAGTAGGACAAATGGACAGATAAGTACTGGAAAAAACAGTTGTCAAGTCAATTGTGACTCATGTGACTCTACATATGTCAGAGTAGAACTGTCCTCCATAAGATTTTCTATGCCTGATCTTTTAGAAGTAGATCTCCAGATGTTTTTTCCAAGGAATCTCTTGGTAGACTCCAACCTCCAATCTTTTGGTTAGTTGCCTAGTATAGCTATTTAAACCACCCAGGGATTCCAAGAAGTAGGCTGGGGCAATTATAAGCCTCTCTTTGCTAGTATAATAGTTAAGGCTTTGTGTGAAATTGACTTGGCCAGGATTCTCAGTGGTTTGGCAGTTAAGATGCAGCTATCACCTCTATGATGAGATCTAATATGGTGCAATCTCCTTATGCTGTGATCTGATTCTATCAGCTCTGAACTGAGGTGATTATCCTATGTGTTGTAAATTCTCACTTGTAGGATGCTGATGAAGGCAGATATAATCTAAAGGATTAGATTGCATCTTGAGTCAATCTCTTTTCAGATATAAAAGGAGCAAAAAATGGTTTGACTTAGAGGGATCTACTACCACAAAGGTAGAAGAGCCTGGAGTGGAGTGTGTCTTTGTACCTGGGGTCCCTGCACTGTGAAGCACCTAGATCCAAGACGTATGGAGATCCCTAAGGAATACTGGACTTACAGATGTCGAAAGGAGACAAGGACTTTCCCCCAGAGCTGAGAAAAAAGGCCAGCACTCTGAATTTGGGCTCCAAGCCTCCTAAACTATGAGAGAATGGATTTCTGGTTGCTAAAGCCATCTACTTGTGGAATTTCTGTTATAGCAGCAGTTGATAACTAAAACAGCTAGTTTATCTTTTTTCAGAGTGTATAGTTCCATGTTGCCTGTGATCCAATTTCTGAAAGCTGTTGTTTTAGATATGTGTCTAGTGGTGGTGGTGGTAGTTGCTGTGTAAAGCAGGCGAGTAAATTCATGTCATCTTACTGTCTCATGGCTGAAAGCAGAAGTCTGGAAGATGAACTGTTAGTTTATTATAGCATTTTCAATAGCCTTATATGCACATGTAGGTTGGATAATGAATATGGAAGACCATAGAAAAACTTATGCATTTGAATTATGGTGTTGGAGAAGAATATTGAAGAAACACTGGACTTCTAAGAAGAACAAACAAATTTATGTTGAAAGTGCAGCCAGAATGCTCCATAGAAGCCAGGATGGTGAGACCTCATCTCTCATTCTTTGAAATGCTGTCAGAAGGGATCAGTCCCTGGAGAAGGACATTGTGCTTGGTAAAGTGAAAGTTCAGTGAAAAAGAGAACACCCCAACAAGATGGGTTGACCCAGCAACAACGGACTCAGACATAACAACAATTGTGAGGATGGCAAAGGACTGGACAGTGAAATTTCGTTCTGTTGTGCATGGCGTCACTATGAGTTGGAACTGACTTGATGGCACCTAAGTGAAATAAAGTCAAGAAAATCAAATAAAATTTGAAATAAAATCAAGTTTACTATCTCGGGAGTTTACCTCTCTGCATTCTTCCTAACAGTGAATCAGAGTCCTGTTTCCCCGCCTCATCAACAGAATGAGTAGTCTTACTTTTGCATTTTTGCCAATCTCCTAAAAAGAAATGGCATCTCACTATAATGTTAATTTGCTTTTTTCTAGTAATGAGTGACACTGAGTATCTTGACGTATGTTTGGCATTTGTATTTCTTTTTTAACAAACTGTTCCTGTCATTTACACAATTGATATTTGGGTTGTTGAACTCTTCTTTTTTAAGAACTCTTTAGAGAGAGAGATTAAGTATTGTGTGCTCTGAAATGCAATTACTTTTTTTCTCTTCAGATTTTTTTTTTTTCATATTACCATTGCTGGAAAAGTTTTTTCTTTTTCTTTTTAATGTAGCCAAGTTTATTAATTTTGTCCTTTATGGATTCTGAATTCTGACTCATAGGCAGAAAGGTCTTCCATATACCAAGATTATAATTCTCTCATGTTTCCTTCTGGAGTCCTGGTGTGGCGCTGTGGGTTAATGCACCAGACTGCAAAGCTGTTTGAACTGCAAGGTTGGCAGTTCAAGCTCACCAGCTGCTCCTTGGAAACCGTATTCAGGGTTGTTATGGGTCGGAATTGACTTGATGGCATTTGCCAACAACAGCTTTTCACATTTAAAATGCTAGTTATATGGAAAGTTGGTTGGTTGGTTGGTTATGTGCTGTGGAGTCGGTTCCAACCCATAGCAACCCTGTACGGGGTTTCTGAGGCTATAAATCTTTACAGGAGCAGAAAGCCTCATCTTTCTCCCACGGAACAGCTGGTAGTTTCGAACTGCTGACCAGCCAGATTCGTAACCACAACGCTGCCTTCTATGTAAAGTACTTGGTATAAAGTATGGGGTATGGATTTTTTTTTTTTTTCTAATATTCTGCTTTAGGTGAAAGTTTATGAAGCAACTTTCTATTCGATAGTTTGTACATAATGTGTTGCCTACCATTGGTTACATTCCCCACAATGTGTTAGCGCTTTCCCCATTTCTCCTCTGCCTTGCCCATTTCCTTTCCTGTAGATTTTCTACCCTTTCTTGCCTTTTCATTTTTGCTTTTGTGCAAGTGTTTGGTGTCTTTTTGATCTCCTGTGATTGGTTGTGTTAGGGAACACATCCCTCTCAGATGCTATTGTTTATTTTATGGACACGTGCTTATTGTTAGTATTATTTGACTGCAAGGTGGTCTTTGGGAATGGCATTAGTTTCAGGTCAGAGAGGTGTTTTAGGACCACTATCTTGGGGATTCCTCTAATCTCTATCAGCCCAGTATGTCTGCTCATTTTTGTGAATTTGGGGTTTTTTTTCTCCATTTTTCTCCCATCCTGTGCAGAACCCTTTGTTACCATCCCATCCAGAGAGGTTGGTATTGGTTTTATTTTATCCTTTAAAATATGATATATAGTTTTCTCAAAACCCGGTTCTAAGAACGAACAAACAAGCAAACAAACTATAAGATATTCTAAGGACTTCCTGAATCCTGAAAACAGTTAATCACTGGACTACTAAGTGAAAAGTTGACTGTTTGAGCCCTCTCGAAGGTAGCTAGTAAGACAGGTCTGGCAAACTGCTTTGAAAGGTCTGTGGTGCCTTAAATGATACGGCTTTTCTATGCAACGTCATCTTACTTCCCATCAAATGATTGTATTGTTGTTGTTGTTGTTAGGTGCCATTGAGTGGGTACTGACTCATAGCAACCTTATACACAGCAGAACGAAACACTGCCCGATCCTCGGCCAACCTCACTATTGTTGCCACGCTTGAGTCCATCGATGCTGCCACTTGGCCAATTCATCTTGTTGGGGTCTTCCTCTTTTTCTCTGACCCTCCACCTTACCAAACATGATATCCTTCTCCAGCAACTGGTACCTCCTGACAACATGTCTGAAGTTTGAGAGACGAAGTTTGGCCATCCTGGCCTCCAGGGAGCACTCTGGCTGCACTTCTTCCAAAACGCATCTTTTCGTTCTTTTGGCAGCCCATGGCACTTTCAAAATTCTCCTCCAACACCATAACTCAAAGGCATCAATTCTTCTACAGTCTTCCTTATTGACTGTACAGCTTTCATATGCATATGAGGTTACTGAAAATACCATGGCTTGGCTTGGGTCAGGCGCACCTTAGTGCTCAAGCTGACATCTTTGCTCTTCAACACTTTAAAAAGGTCTTGTGCAGAATATTAGCCTAATGCAATGGTCATTTGATTTCTTAACTGCTGCTTCCATGAGTGTTGATAGTTGATCCAAGAAGAATGAAGTCCTCCAAAAAAAAAAAAAAAGCGAAAGAGGATAGAGAGAAACACTGTAAACTGATGATGATATATGGAGGGGATAATAATCAATGTAATGAAACAAGCTATATGAATGGTTGAATGTGAAGCTGATGATGTGCCCTGTAAACTTTCACTCAATGCAAAATAAAAACATTTAATTAAAAAAAAAAAAAAAAAAGAAGAATGAAGTCCTTGACAACTTCAATCTTTTCTCCATTAATAAGAATGTTTAGTGGTGAGGATTTTTGTTTTCTTTACATTGACATGTAATCCATACCAAAGGCTGTGCTCTATGATCTTCATCAGTAAATATTTTAAGTCCTATTCACTTTCAGTAAACAAGGCTGTATCATCTGCATATCGCAGGTTGTTAATGAGTCTTCCCCCAATCCTGATGCCATGTTTTTCTTCATAGAACCCAGATTCTCATATTATTTGCTCAGCATACAGATTAAGTAAGTATGGTGAAGGAATACAACCCTGTCGCACACCTTTTTTCATTTTAAACTATTCAGTGTTCCCAAGTTCTGTTCAAAAAACTGCTTCTTGGTCCATGTACAGACTCCTCATAAGCACAAAACTCCTCACAAGTGTTCCGGAATATTCATACTTCACAATGTTGTCCATAGCTGATCATGATCCACACAATCAAAAGCCTTTGCGTAATCAATAAAGCACAGGTAAACATCTTTCTGATATTCTCTGCTTTCAGCCAAGATCCATCGGACATCAGCAATGATATCCCTCATTCCACGGCCTCTTATGAATCCGGCTTGAACCTCTGGAAGTTCTCTGTCAATGATTGGGTGGGAACATGCAAATAAGGTATACAGGACTCTAATGATGGGGTTGGTTAATTTTGCCCTCTTTTGTTGTTGTTGTTGTTAAAGTGCCGTCAAGTCAGTTCTAACCCATAGCGACCCTGAATAGGGTTTCCGAAGCTGTAAATCTTTACGGGAGCAGAACGCCTCATCTTTCTCCGTGGAGCAGCTGGTAGTTTTGAACTGCTGACCTTGCAGTTCACAGCCCGATTCTACCTAGGTTTAAAAGGAGCCATCTCAGAAGCAGAGAAGGAAGATCCCAGGGCCATCAAGAAGGAAGACCATGAGTGACACATGAAATCTCTACCTAGAGAAACAGTGACAGCAGAGGCAACAGAAGAGGTGGTAGCATAGACAGACAGAACAGCTTTAGGTTTTAGACCCATGGACTGAGTCAAGTTGAATGTCAACAAGCAGGAGACTGGTTTGCAGAATATGCCCTTTGAGCATTCACTGAATGGCTAAAAGAGCTTTGTAACACTTGCCTGTGCATGGCAGAGGTCAAGGGACCATGTGGCTGAGAGGCTGAAGACAAGAGTGAGGCATGCCTGCAGTATGGCCGACAAGAAGCGTTCCTCATTGGTTTTGATCCTGAACTGTACCCTGTTCACATCCCTAATAAATCCCATAATCGTGATTATTATTATGAGTTCTGTGTGGCCAGTGCAATGGACTATCAAACCCAGATGTGAAGCAAGTGCTGTGGGAGGAATGGCTGGTGTCAGAATAGGATAAAGAAAGTTGTAGGGTAGAAAGCTGTCTGACTTCCTCTTCATAGGAATTAGCCTTGGGCTCATTTTGCGTTTAATTCTCTTTCACCCTTGTGAAACCAGGGGAAGTAAGACATGGCTCCCACATGGTTTTAGCAAGGTTATAGCCTTGTAAACATTGGGGATCAGCTGCTCTACTCTGTACACATGTTGAGTCAGAACTGACTCAACAACAACTATCAACATCTTTGTTGTTGTAATTAAATGCCTTTGCATTGGTTTCAACTCATAGTTACCCTACGTACCACAGAGCGAAACACCACCTCATCCTGCGTCATCCTCACAATGTCTGCTACCCTTGAGCCCTGTGTTGTTGGCATTGTGCCAATCCATTTTGTTAGGGGTCTCCCTCTTTGTCTCTGTCCCTCCAGTTTACCAAACATGATGTCCTTCTCCTGGTCTCTCCTGATAATATGCCCGAAGTATGAAAGTTGAAGTCTGGCCATCTTGGCTTCTAAGGAGCTTTCTGGGTGTACTTCTTCCAACACAAATTTGTTTGTTCTAGCAACCCACAGTACTGTTAATATTTTTCTCCAACACTATAACTCAAATGCATAAATTTCTCTACAGTCTTCCTTATTCACGATCCAACTTTCTGGTTCCGAGTCGGGCTGCTAACTGCAAGGTCTTAGAAACCTCAGCCACGGAAACCCTATACAGGGTCTCTATGAGTCAGAACTAACTTCACGGCACACTACCACCACCACCATGAGGCTATTGAAAATACCATGTGTTGGGTCTGGCCCACTTCAGTCCTCAAGCATATGTTTGCTCTTGAAAGAGGTCTTGTGCAGCAGATTTGCCTAATGTGGTACATCATTTGATATCTTGACTGCTTCTTCCATTAATGATGATGATGGATCCAAGCAAAGTGAAGTATTTGACAACTTTAATTTTTTCTCCATTTATCATGATATTTATTGATCCATTTGTGAGGATTTTTGTTTTCTTTACATTGAGGTGCATCTCATAGAAAAGGCTGTGTTTTTGGTCTTCATTAGAATTTTAAGTCCTCTTTGCTTTCAGCAAGCAAAGTTGCATGATCTGCATATTGCGGGTTGTTAATGAGCCTTCCTCCAGTCCTGATGCCAAGTTTTTCTTCATGTAATCCAGTTTCTTGGATTATTTGTTCAGCATACAAATTAAATAAATATGGTAAAAGAATACAACCCTGGCTCACACCTTTCCTAATTTTAAACCATTCAGTGTTTCCATGTTCCATTCAAACAACTGCCTCTAGGTCTAGGTACAGGTTCCTCCTGAGCACAATGAAGTGTTTCTGAATGATCATTCTCTACTCAGCATATATTTTGCTCTTCTCCAAAAAAGAATAACTTTCTATTCTGTTCCAATGGCCAGTCTGTGACAGCACCACATTATTTAAAATTTGAAGTTTTTTGTTTTATTTTAATATGTGTTAAGGGCAAGTCTCTAACCTGCACTTGCAAATTGTTCTTCAATAGTTTTCAGGTTATTTTACTTGTTGATTTTTCCATGTGAACTTTAAATTCAGCTTGGCTAGGTCCACAGAATACCTGTATGTACTTTTATTGAGATTATGTTAATTTATGATTTAATTTATGGAGGTTGATATCTTCATGATCAAAAGACTTCTTGATCAAGGATATTTTGGAATTCTTCAATTGTAAAAGGTTTAGGGAATCTTGGTAGTTTCTTACGACTGTCTTCCAGGCTCAGCAATGTGTTCTACAGGGTTATGTCAGGACTTGGTTTTACTTGAATAGTGAATAACACAGAAAGTCAATGCTGGAAAAAGTCAAATGTTCTTAAGAGTATTCTGAAGTAGAGTTTGATCTATATCACTGTCAATAATGTGAAACAGGTAACAGTTCTCAAACCAGCAGATTGTTCCAAATGACACTTCTACATAGATAGCTTAATGAAGCCATTTCTTTACTTCTGACCCTATACAAAATTATGTGACCAGTTTTGGCAATCTCACCCTGCCCATCTGTAATTCTTTTATTTGACAGGGCATCCCCTCTCTTTTTCTAATGCATTACCTCTGCTATCTAATAATAATTCTAGATTCCTTTCTATCTTCCTCTTATCAAAACCTATCCCCAGGAAAAAAATCTGATATCAGTCATTTATACTTAATATGAGACTGTTTCTGTCTCACTGTGGAAAGCAAGATGGCATTTATTTAAAAGACTTATGAGCATCTGGGTGCAATTGGAGGAGGCCGGCAAAGGAGTTGTCCAGGTGTTGCAGGCACCTCCTAAGCCCCTGTTTCCAGGTTTAAGGGGACCCCGCAGACTCCAGGAGATGTTCTTGTCAATCCTCCTTCCCACACTCTGAGAGGAATCCCCAGACAAGACAAGTGATTTCACCATGACCACAAATTAAAGGGAGGCTGTCAGAAGGAACCTATTTCCCTTATCTGCCAAGGCTTGGCAGTGTGCATCCAGGATCAGTGTACTCCCCATACAAGCCAGAAAAGATGTGATTAGAAGCAAAAATATGAAGTGCATTACATGCAACTCCTCTCATAACACATGCAAAGCAATCATTCTTAACCTCTGGCAGCCACACCGAGGAGTCTGTCGTTCCCTTTTGATTTATTGACTTGCCCTTGGCCAGCCCTTAACATATTTGTTTTTGGCATCACAAGGCTTTTGCTTAAAATTCCGCCAGTTTCGCTTCCTTCTTGGGATATGGATGGCTCATCTGTCAGCCTTTTTCAGTATTAGTGACCGACACCTATGCTGTATTGTTAAAATGTTGTTAAGTGCCATGGAGTTGGTTCCGACTCAGAGCGACCCAGTAAAGCCTGCTTTAGTGTGATTTAGTGACATGGAGTCTTTTCGGCTCAGTTGCTCCCTATTTTAATGAGCAGGGAGTCTCCCCTTTGGGCTCTTTCTAGCTCCAGTCAGAAAGTCTGAGTCCACAGCTCCTCAGGACCTGGCAAGAAAACCTTGATGTGCCTGGGGCTCCGTGCTCCACTGCTGCTACTTTGGAAGGAAGACTTTGTGTTTGAACAGTTGAGAAATCCAGAGTTTCACCCTCAGGTGTAAGGGGAGCTTTAGGAACAAATGTGAAAGGAATGTGAGCTCACTGAAGTTCCTGAATGAGAGAGGCGCTGAGAGTTGAGAAAGGTTCTTCATTTTTGAACACCTTGACAGAATGACTTCGTGCACAGTATTAAAGCCCCCAAGTCCCTTGGACATTGCTTCTTTTCTCTCAGCTACAAAACTTAGACAGAATTGTAAATGAGACTCAAGAAGAAAGTGGGAGGGTGCTATTCTGACCATTAGAAAAGTTCTTGCCAAGTCCATATTCCGGCTCCTACCTGCTAATTCTCTCCCGAGGGCAATCTATTTTCATTTCTGGTCTTTTTATTTGGCCTCCATAGGAATGCATGTCACATTAGAGCTTGAATCTGAGGAGAGTACTGCTTACTTTCCATCCACGTAATGTTTCGCTGTGCCTTTCTGTCTGAAGAGGCATCTCAGGTGCAGAGACTTTATAAGGGGCATGAAGGAGAGTGTGGAAAAGTGGGAGGGAATGCTTCTTTCTGGCCCTTGGATTATCTGCCACTCAGATGTCTGCTTAACTAGATTATCAGCCCATCTATCCTCAATCCCTCTGCTCCTGTTCACCTAGATCTCTAAGGTCAAACATTTCTCTCTCAGCTTCTCCAGGCCATGCTTGGTCTCTGAGTCCTCACTGTGCTCCTTTCATGTCCCTGCCTGCAAGATGTGCCTGCCAGTATGATGTAGAAGCATCTACCTAGATTCCCTGTCCCGCCATTTTACCCCCTTGGGGAAAGGGCAAAGCTGCCTTCTGGTCTCAGATTTTACAAAGCAGTTTCAGGTTTTCAGTTTTCATGGGCTCAGCCCAGGAGTTAGAAGAAAGACAATTCTATTCAAGAGTCACCACCATCATCAATATTTTCATGGAATCATCCCTATCTGTCTTCGGTCTGCCCCAGTCCAGGGGATTTTTTCTGGTCTGAGGAGCTATAGGTGGAAGAGAATACGCTTCTACATTTTCCCACTCAAATCTGCAGTTCCAAACTTTCTGTCACTTCCTCTAGCATGACTCATGGGTCCAAGCTTTTGAAGACAAAAGCCAGAAATGTGATTTTACTTTTCACCCTATGTAGCATCCTCTCCTTGAACCAAGGATCCCAAAGTGGACCACCTGTTTAAATAGGTATTTTGTTGCTGTTGTTAAAGAGCTTTCAAGTCAGTTCCAACTCATAGTGACCCTTTATAGAGCTTTTGAGGTTTGTATAAAGGATTTAAATTAAAATTTCAAGAACGAAATCATTTAATAAGCAAAAATATCCTCTTGAAGGGCCCCTCAGATGTCATTATCCATGCCTGCTTGCTGAAGGATGATGCATAGCAATTTATCAGGAAAAATTAACTCGGTAAACTCTTTGAACATTGGCACTAGTCTTTCAAATCTGACTGCTTTTAGACACACTGTTTGTGCCTCCTTTCTGAAAGGCTGTGTTTTAATATCTTGATTTATGTAAACGGACCCAGAAACTCTCTAAGGCCATATAACCAATATGATGAACACTAGGATTATATGTCTGGGTCTTTGCTTGCCCTTATTTTTTCTTGTACATCCTGAGGGCAAAATTCATATGAAAATGGAGTATGACCCTCTACAAGAGTTTGGTATGTTTTTTCACCAACTTTCCTTCTAAAATATTTTATTTTTAATTTTCCGTGTTTAGAATTCAATACTTTACTTATTATGTGTCTGAATTCATTAAAAAATATGCTTCAAGTAAATAGTACTCATTTAGGCTTTCATTTTCTAATTACAAATCCCTTTAGAGATTTTGAGACCAGAAATACCACTGTAAAGAAATATTTCTTCTTATTGATTATACCAATTGGAACCACCTCGACAGCACCTAACAGTCTAACAGCAACCAATTGGAAATAAAAATAACTATTAAGAAATTCAAAATGTCATAGGTTAAATAATATAAAAAGAAAGTTATTTTGAAATTCCTAAAAGTAGTGACAGGAAAAATCACTCTTGAATTCAGTATTCAGCAGTACATATTGTTGTTTTGTTAAATTCCATTGAGTCAGTTCTGCCTCATACTGACCCTTTGCACAACACTGCCTGGTCCTGTGCCATCCTCACAATTGTTGTTACATTTGAGGCCATTGCTGCTGCCACTGTGTCAATCCATCTTGTTGGGAGCTTTCTTTTTTACTGACCATCCACTTTTCCAAGCATGTCTTTCTCCAGGGGCTGATTCCTCCTGACAAATGACCCAAAGAATGAGTGATGAAGTCTTACTATCCTGGTTTCAAAGGAGCATTCTAGCTATACTTCTTCCAACACAGATTTGTTTGTTCTTCTGGCGGTTCATGATGTTTTCAATATTCTTCTCCAATACCATAATTCAAATGCATCAATTATTTTACATCTTTCTTATTCATTGTCCTGTTTTCACATGCATATGAAGCTATTGAAAATATGCAAGGCACACTCTGGTCCTAAACTGACACCCTTGCTCCTGAACACTTTAAAGATGTTTTTTGCAGTCTGTTTACCCATTGCAATAAGTTATTTGATTTCTTGACAGCTACTTCCATGAGTGTTGATTGTGGATCCAAGAAAATGAAATCATTGACAACTTGAATCTTCCTCTGTTTATCACGATGTTATTTACTGGTCCTGATGCCACATGCTTGTTCTATAACCCAGCTTCTCAGATTATTTGCTAAGCACACAGATTGAATAAATAAGGTGAAAGGACATGGCCCTGGCACACATCTTTCCTAATTTTAAACCATTCAGTAGCCCCTGTTTTGTTCTAACAGCAGTGTATATATGAGGGTATACACGAGAGTAAGTAAAAAGTGTTGCTAGTTGTGTACCAGTTAATACACACATTGTTTTTTCCAAACAAATGTGTTGAAATATATCTCTGCGATCAGTGGATGACTACAGAAAAATTTTCTCAGTAATACACTTGTCTTAGTCCCATTAGGCTACCTTCACACATACACACAAAAGGTCCAACCAAGACAGTAGCTTCTGGGGAGATCTGCTGGGCCAATTAAATTCAAGGCAGAGAGATCAGCTCAGAAGACTTCAACAGCTGTTTTTGGAATTCCCAAGGAATAACCATGATATATTTTATTAAAGGATGCAGGACAATCATGGGGCCATATTAAAAAGAAATTTAAAGAAAATTGAAAACTGCACTGTAAGAAAAAGGTTAGGAAAGTTGCACTGAGAGTATTTTTCCACCATGACAATGCACCTGCTCATTCTGCAAGAGTAACAAGGACTGTTCTAGAATTGCCTTGGAAGACCTTACCTGATTTACTCAACAACACTAATCTTGCCCCCTTTAGACTTCTTTTGGTTCCCAAACCCAAAGTACATTGAAAAGGAGCACAATTGAATTAATTGACGATCCCAAACCATTTGACATGGTGTAAATCAAAGACAGAATTCTATAAGAAAGGGTTGTTGTTGTGTGTGCCATCGAACTGGTTCTGACTCATAGCAATTCTTGTAGGGTTTCCAAGGAGCAGCTGGTGGGCTTGAGCTGCTGACCTCCTGGTTAGTAATCCAGTGTTTATACTACAGTGTCACACCTTTACTCCTGAGGATGGGTTAGACAGATGGAAACATTGCCTTCAAAAGTGTATAGATGGAGGATATGTCAAGAACCAATAGTTTCACATTTTGGTTTTTTTTTTTTTTGTTTAAATTTTTTTGTGATTTTGTGGCAATACTTTTTGACTTAACCTTGTCTATAAAGATAGAAATCTAAAAATAAATAGAAACACTTATAAATATACAGATCTACTCCCACGTAAGATAATACAGAAATATGAAGTGGATGGATTATGGAACAGAAAAATAAAGGAAAGGAGTAAGGGAGGGAGGAAGAGTCAATTAACATATAAAACTGCCAGCTATGTGCTCAGTATATCTCAAGCTTGTGATGAAGACATTGTTGCTTCCATGTTACATGGAAGGAAATTAAGGCTTGAAAGAATTAGGTAGCTTGTACAAGGTTACATGTCTACTTAGCAACAGAGCTAGGCTTTGAATCTAGATGTGTGAGATTCCAAAATATCCTCTGTAAACAATAACACCTAATTTTGGTCTGTTCAGTGCCCACAGGATGTCAGTATTCTTTGTTGTGTTTCATTTTTCTTTTCCATACCTGTAAAATTCTATGCCAAAGATTAGCTGAAAGGAATGCAACGGAAGGAGATACTCAGCCGTATGGTCTTAAACACGCTATATCCATTTCACACATTGAAACAAGGTTGGCTACAACCAATCTTGTTGGAGATATTGATTTGATCAGTGCAATCTTTCAAGATATGATCCAGGTCTTTAGCAAGGGCTATACTTTTTTTTCAATCCATTCAGTTGTGACAGGAGTTCACTTCACACCATCACAAATTTCCCATGAGAGCTAACAAAAGCTTGCAGTTTGGTAACATGTGGGAACGTGCAATATTCTACTCACAAAGTAAAAGTAATATGTCACCACTGCATGGTACAGTAATAAATTACATATGTATTATCAGTGATGCGGAGTTGAGTGGAGGGGCAAGGGTAAGCATTCATACAGAGGATTGTATTGTGAACGTAGAGAGGAATAGCTAGAGACACTGCATTTATACAGCCAGACACAATACAGTAACTTCTAATACTCAATCAGTAATTTCTGGCATAGATATTTTTATTTTCTTATCTCTAGACAACACTGGAATTCAGATCTTTTAACTTTAAAATCAATTTTTGCAAGAGTCATTGGGGGCACCTTTAGTCCCCTTCGACTCATTTAGTTTTCTAGGAAAGAAAGAAAATCTACTTCAGTTTAATTTTCCCGGGGACCTCATATTTTACATGATATGCTTGATAAAATATGTAATCCTGGGCAACTAATGCCTTAATAACTGACCTGAGATTTTTGACTGCTTTATTAAAAACAAGACAACCCAAATCCTTAAATGAATCATGTCCAAACCAAACAGAACAGATCTTTCAAATGTTTCCTTGTATTTTTGTAACAGTCTCTTTCTTTTCTAATAAGTCAGTATTTGATTTCCATAACAGTAAGGTAAAGGGGAAACATGCCAGAGATATTCACAGTCAGTCTCAGGTAGAAGACAGTACACAGGCCAGGGAGTCAGCAGACTCTGGCAACCGCCATCCTAATCTTGGGACCTCTATCCAGATGAGTGGCTTCACTGAACCTGTTTCCTTATTTAGAAAATCCAAAATCAACTAGCCTCTGACCTCATGGAGCAGACAGCATAATATTTGAAAGATTTTTTGCACTTGTTGTTGTTAATTGTTGTTGAGTCGGTTCCAACTTACAGCAACACTATGCACAACAGAATAGAAACTGTCCGGTCCTGTACCATCAGCACAATTGTTGTTACGCTTGAGTCCATTGCTGCTGCCACTGTGCCAACCCATCTCATTGAGGGTCTTCCTCTTTTGCACTGACACTCCACTTTATCAAGTACGATGTCCTTCTCCAGGGACTGGTCCCTCCCGATAGTATGACAGATGTATGAAAGACGAAGTCTGGCCATCCTGGTTTCTTAGAAACATTTTGGCTGTATTTCTCCCAACACAGATTTGTTTATTCTTTTGGCAATACTTCTAATTTTCTTCTTCAACAACAGAACTTAGATCTTTTATGGTCTTTCTTATTCATTGTCCAGCTTTCACATGTGTTTGAGGCCATTAAAAATAACACGTCTTGTGTCAGGTACACTGTCCTCAAACTGATATCTTTGCTCTTGCACCATTAAAAAAAGGTCTTCTGCAGCATATTTACTTAATGCAATACATTGTTTGATTTCTTGACTGCTGCTTCCATGAGTGGTGATGGCTGACCCAATCAAAATGAAGTCTTTGAAAATTTCAATATTTTTCCTTTTATTATGTTATTTATTGATCAAGTTGTGAGGACTTTTGAAACATATCAATTTATATTCTGCCAATTCCTAGATCCTTGTTTTTCGCCAATACCTTCAGTACACCTTAGGTTTCTTCCTTTAGTACCATCAGTTCTTGATCATATGCTACCTCTTGAATGGTTGAACATCAACCATTTCTTTTTGGTTGACTCTGTATATTCCTTTCATCTTTTTTTGAAGCTTTCTGCATCATTCAATATTTTGCCCAGAGAATCCTTCACTATCGCAAGTAGAGGCTTCAATTTTTTTTTTTTTTTTTTTTTTCCAGTTTTCTCAGCTTGAGAAATGCTGAGTGTGCTCTTCCCTTTTGGTTTTCTAACTCCAGGTCTTTGCACATTTCATTCTAATACTTAACTTTGTCTTCTCAACCCCTTTGAAACTTTCTGATCAGCCCTTTTACTTGCTCATTTCTTCCATTAACTTTAGCATCTCTACAGTGGATAGCAAGTGCCAGAATCTCTTGTATTCATTTTTGTATTGTTTTCTTTTTAATGACCTCTTGCTTTTTTCCTGTATGATGTGCTTAATGTTATCCCAAATCTCTTCTGGTCTTCAGTCATTAGTGTCTAATTCATCAAATCTTTTCTTGAGATGGTCTCTAATTTCAGGTGGTAGATGAAACTTTCTGCTCTGTAGAGGTTTATAACTTCAGAAACCCTATACAGAGTCACTATGAGTTGGAATTGGCTTGAAGGCATACTACCACCACCACCATATTTAAGGTGGTAATTTGGCTCTCATGGACTTATTTTAATTTTCTTCGGCTTCAGCCTCAACTTGCATATGAGCAATTGCTGGTCTGTTCCACACTCTGCCCCTGGCTTTGCTTTTGCTGATGATGTGGAGCTTTTCTACCATATCTTTCCATGTTGTTGTTGTTGTAAGGTGCCACAGAGTTGGTACTGACCCACAGCAACCTTATGCACAGCAGAACGAAATATTGCCCAATCCTGGGACAACCTCACTATTGTTGCCATGCTTGAGCCAATTGATGCTGCCACTTTGCCAATCCATCTTTCTGGGGGTCTTCCTCTTTTTCTCTGATGCCCCACCATAGCAAACATGATATCCTTCTCCAGCAACTGATCCCTCCTGACAATATGTCCAAAGTATGAGACACAAAGTTAGGCCATCTTGGCCTCTAAGGAGCTCTCTGGTTGCACTCTTTCCAAAACGGATTTATTGGTTCTTTTGGCAGTGCATGGCACTTTCAGTATTCTCCTCCAACACCATAACTCAAAAGCATCAATTCTTCTACGGTCTTCCTTATTCACTGTCCAGCTTTCACATGTATATAAGGTTATTGAAAATACCTTGGCTTGGGTCAGGTGCACCTTAGTCCTCAAGCTGACATTTTTGCTCTTCAACACTTTATAAAGGTCTTGTGCAGCAGATTTGCTTAATGCAATACGTCATTTGATCTCTTGACTGCTGCTTCTGTGAGTGTTGATAGTTGATCCCAGAAGATCAACTAGGTACTACACTAGGTGTAATACACAGGAATCAAATTGACTACATCTTTCCATATGTGTAGTCAGTTTGATTCCTGTGTATTACACCTCGTGAGTGTTGTTTAAAAAAGGTATTTTCAGTGAAGAAGTCACTGGTCTTGCAAAATTCTACCATGTGATCTCCAGCATTTCTATCACCAAGGCCTTATTTTCAACTACTGACCCTTCCTTTTTGTTTCCAACCTTTACATTTAGTTATCAGTAATTATTAATGCATCTTGGTTACATATTTGATCAATTTCATACTGAAGAAATTGGTAGAATTCCTCAATTTGATCAACACTGACTTTAGTGTTCAGTGGATAAATTTGAATAATAATGGTATTACCTGGTTTTTCTTGTAGGCGCATTGATACTATCCTATCACAGACAGTGTTGTACTTCATGACAGCTCTTGAAATATTCCTTCTGATGAAGAATGTGATGCTATTCCTCTTGAATTTGTCATTTCTGGTATAGTGAATCATGTGATTGTAAGATTCAAAATGATCAATAACACTACACTTCAGCTCACCAATGCCTAGATATTGTTCTTTAGATATTCCATTTCATTTTTGACAATTTCCAATTTCTCTAGATTAATTCTTTGTACTTTCCATGTTCCATTATTAATGGCTGTTTGCAACTATTTCTCCTCATTTTGAGTTGTGCCACATCAAATGAAGGTCCTGTTGTGCTTTATTTCATGTACATCATCATAGTCAGCTCTACTTTGATAGGCAGCTAGCTCTTCCCATGTCAAATTTTGAGTGTCTTCCTAGCTGAGTACCCCATTTTCTGGCACTACACCTGATAATATTCTGGTGCTATTCATACTGTTTTCAACTTCTGGCACTATGTCTGACAATGTCCTACGGTTATGCATAAAGTTTTCAGTGGCAAATCAAGGTGCATTGAAGGAATTGGCAAAGAACAAGGTGACAGGAATTGATGGAAAACAAATTGAAATCTTTCAAGAAAGTGAGGTGGCACTGGAGGCACTCATTTATCTATGGCAAGAAATTTGGAAGACAACTACCTGGGCAACTGATTGGAAGAGATCAGTATTTGTGCCCATTCTGAAGAGAGGTGACCCAACAGAATGCAGAAATCAAAGAACAATCTCTTTGATATCCCATTCGAGTAAAGTTTTACTCAAGGTATTACAGAAATGGCTGCAAGCATACATTGACAGTGAACTTCCAGAAGTTCAAGCCAGATTCAAAAGAGGGCATGGAACTAGAGATATCATTCCTGATGTCCAATGGATCTTGGCTGAAAGCAGAAAATACCAGAAAGATGTTTACCTGTTTCTTTGGCTATGCAAAAGCTTTCGATTGTGTGGCTCATGACAAGCAATAGACAGACAACATTGTGAAGTATGAGTATAACTGAACACTTAATTGTGCTCATGAGGAATCTGTACATGGACCAAGAGGCAGTTGTTTGAACAGAACATTGGAACACTGAATGGTTTTAAATTAAGAAAGGTGTACAACAGGGTTGTATTCTTTTCTTTTACGGTACTTATTCAACCTGTATGCTGAGCAAATAATCCAAGAAGCTGAGTTCTGTGAAGAAACATTCATAAACAACCTGCGATATGCAGATGATACAACCTTGCTTACTGAAAGTAAAGAGGATGTAAAGTACTTACTGATGAAGATCAAAGACCACAGCCTTTGGTATGAATTGCATCTCACTGTAAAGAAAACAAAAATCCTCACCACTGGACCAATAAACAACATTCTTATCAATGGAGAAAAGATTGAAGTTGTCAAGGACTTCATTCTT
>NW_006408707.1:2263271-2274929 GCF_000296735.1 Chrysochloris asiatica
TGATGCTTTTGAGTTGTGGTGTTGGAGGAGAATATTGAAAGTGCCATGGGCTGCCAAAAGAACCAACAGATCTGTGTTGGAAGAAGTGCAGCCAGATTGCTCCTTGGAGGCCAGGATGGCCAAACTTCGGCTCTCATACTTTGGACATATTGTCAGGAGAGACCAGTCACTGGAGAAGGATATCATGTTTGGTAAGGTGGAGGATCAGAGAAAAAGAGCGAGATCGATTGGCAAAGTGACGGTATCAATGGGCTCGAGAATGGTTGTGACGTTGGCGCAGGACCGGGCAGTGTTTCATTCTGTTGTGCGTAGGGTGGCTATGAGTTGGTACCGACTCAATGGCACCTAACAACAACGACAATCATTCAGAAGTGATTCACTTCTCCTTCTTCTCTGGTACTCTCTGAAAGTAGGTACACTTTTTTAAAAAAAATATGAAACATGTCTGAAATAGTACATATTACAACAGCAATTTCTTATGATTGCACTTTTGGGGGAAGGGAGCATTATAGTAAATTTCAACCGCATTAGGCATTAAGTAAGCTTTTTTAGGCTCAGGAACAAACCCACCAGCACCCATTTTGAACATTCTTTTTTTTTCATGAGTTAAAAAAAAAAAAATTGAATTTATTTACAACAATTACCTCAACCGTTGAACTCCTGGTGTGGCACTGTAGGGTCAACACTGGACTGTGGACCACAAAATGTGCAATTCAAACCCACCAGCTGCTCCTTGGAAACCCTACATGGGGTTTCTATGAGTCAGAACTGACCAGATGGCACTTAGCAACAACAACAACATCCACTACTACTCCCACCACACCCCCCGCACACACACACAAATTGTTCTTTCCCTCTTAAATAGAAAGAATCTGTTCCATGAGCTTTCCACCTGCAACTTCTTAGACTAGAAACAAATTCCCTGAGATAGGGAAGATGGAAGACAGACAGATAGTGGATCTTGGGTAGAAATGTCTTTAGCCCTCCTCCTGGGCCGAGTCCCAAAGAGGCAGGAAAATCCAAGGCGCTTTACAAAATCTGAAAGCTGGGGCACTTGAGGATTCATGTTGTTGCTAGTGCTGTCGAGTTGGTTCCGACTCATAGAGACACTGTATAGGATTTCCAAGAAGTGGCTGATGGGTTTGAACCTCCAACCTTGAGGTTAGCAGTTCAGTGCTTATCCTACAATGTCACACAAAGATTTATCAATCATAATACATTAAAAGTATGACAGTCATAATTTATATGACCAGCAAAACATGCTGATCTATTCATGTGTCATTAAAAAAATATTATTCTGTAAAAAATCAAGAACTGCTTATTTCCTCTAGTTATAAAAATTAATCCCCTTTGTCTTTTCATCCTGGCTTTCCAATTCAAAATCTAATTTTATCACTGTACCATAGTTTATTTAAAAATTTTAAAAGGGAGTAAGTTATAGATAAAGAAAAACATCAGTGTGTTTATAAATATATTAGTGTGTTTCATTTTGCTTGGATGCCTCTCTGGTCTGAATTAGGCTGTAATGGGGCCAAACATTGAGTTTAGCATTGGTTTTATGGGGAAAAGCCAAGTAGTCAATTTTAATTACTTGTTGCCATATCCTTAAACAATACACCAAGCGTGGAAATGTTCAAAATATCTTTCCTTCTGTCTGATTTCACTTTAGTCAATCCAAATCTGGCATCACTGCTTTCTGAAATATTTTAGATTGTAGAGCAGTTGGTGATTTTAATAATTTAGTATAGAGGAGAGAATGAAGAGTAAAAAATTGGAATTTAAAATACAATGCAACAAAAGTTAATTTAAAGTAATGTTTAGTTTTAAAAAAAAGGAAGAAAAAAGTGGTTCCCTTTGTGATACTGTTGTGTAATTGAATGGATTAAGAGAAGTGATGGGAACTTCACCTGGTGTCTCAGTGGAGGCCTCAGGGGTCACCCCTCAGCTCTTGTGCTTCATGTTAAACAAGTTTGTCAATTTTCCATCAGATTGATTTTTCTCACAGGTCTGAAGGCCTTGTCTTATTTCGCCTTATTTCCACAGGGGTTCTTAGCATTGCAAACTTCCATTTACTTTTGTTTCAAATTGTAAAGAGTGATTTTTATTTCGGGAGTTCATCAAAGAAACCTCTGTAATTGGAACATTCTACTTAATATATCTACTATTTTCTTTCTTTTCTCTCTTAGAATCAAATATCATTTAAAGATAATCATGCTTACCCAGTTTACCTGACGTTGTTTCTTGCATTTGAATTTTTCATATAGCTACATAGAAAAGAACTTTCCAAGGCTATCAGATAGCTTGTTGCTTCTCTTCCAAGACAACTGTTATGACTCCTAGAAAATACAGACACTCATTTTTAGAGTTGACTTACCTGGTCCAATGACATCTGCAAAGACTCAAACACTGTATAAAGAAACTAGCTCCTGGCTTCTAATGTTTGGCTCATTCATATTCGATATTGGATTCCACAGACTTTTTTTTTTTAAAGTCACGTTCTGTTAGAACTAAAAAAGAAAACTACTTCTACTCCAATTTTTTAAAAGTTTCTTAAAACAACTTTTAGTCGTATGATTTCCTTTTGAAGTTTCTGGAAGGCTTATAAGAAAAACACATTTACATAAGCAGAATCAATTATGTCTTCATTGCTGTCCTTACACATGCATGACTATTTCTTTTGAGAAAGAAAAGAAAAGAACAACAACTACATCATTCATTTATGTTTGCTAAAACTTTCGAGCATTGTGTTAATGTACATAATCTCATCTGTTCCTTCCTTCAATGGTGCAGAAAAATTCATTTCTAATATGCAGATGACATAGTGAGTCTTGCCCCAAGGCACACACTAGTAATTGTAGAATTGGATCTAGAACTCAGATCCTTGTAATCATCAACCTGTTATTGCTGTTACATGCCATCCAGTTGGTTCCTACGCATGATGACCTTGTACACAACAGAACAAAACACGGCCCAGTGTTGCTCCATCCACAAATGTTGCTCCACTTAAGCCTATTGCTACTGTCACTATGGGAAACAATCTAGTTGGGGTTCTTCCTCTTTTACACTAACCTCCATGGCACCAAGCATAATGACCTTTGCCAGGGACTGGTCCCTCCTGATAACAGTCCCAAATACAAAGAGATCTTGTACAGGGATTGCATCTCAAGAAAACAAAAATCCTCACCACTGGACCAATAAACAACGTTCTTGTCAGTGGGGAAAAGATTGAAGTTGTCAAGGAATTCATTCTTGTTGGATCAACTATCAACACTCATGGAAGCAGCAGTCAAGAAATCAAACAACATATTGCATTAGGCAAATCTGCTACACAAGACCTTTTTAAAGTGTTGAAGAGCAAAGATGTCAGCTTGAGGACTAAGATGTGCTTGACCCAAACCATGGTATTTTCAATAACCTCATATGCATGTGAAAGCTGGACAGTGAATAAGGAAGACCATAGAAGAATTGATGCTTTTGAGTTATGGTGTTGGAGGAGAATATTGAAAGTGCCATGGGCTGCCAAAAGAACCAACAGATCTGTGTTGGAAGAAGTGCAGCCAGACTGCTCCTTGGAGGCCATGATGACCAAACTTTGTCTCTCATACTCTGGGCATATTTTCAGGAGGGACCAGTCACTGGTGAAGGATATCATGTTTGGTAAGGTGGAGGGTCAGAGAAAAAGAGGAAGGCCCCCAGAAAGATGGATTGGCAAAGTGGCAGCATCAAAGGGCTCAAGCGTGGCAACAATAGTGAGGTTGGCCCAGGATCAGGCACTGTTTCGTTCTGCTGTGCATAAGGTTGCTATGAATCGGTACCAACTCGATGGCACCTAACAGCAACAAAATACATCCTTTGATTTCTTGACTGCTGCTTCCATGAGTGTTGATGGTTTATCCAAGCAAAATGAAGTCTTAACAACTTCAAACTTTTCTTCATTTATCCTTGTCCAGTTCCTGTTCACAAGGAGAATGACCATTGAGAGTGATGTTGAGAATGAGTGGTTTTGTATATATGCCCTTAATTATGTTGAGGAATTTCCCTTCTGTTCTTATTTTAATGATTTTTATCAGGAATGAATGTTGGATTTTGTTAAATAGTGTTCTGCATCAATTGATAAGATCAGGTGATTCTTTTCATTTGTTTTATTTATTTGATGAATTACATTGGTTGATTTCCTAATAGTCAGCCATTTCTTCATACCTGGTATGAATCCTACTTGGTCATGATGGTGGTTTTTTTTGTTTTGTTTTGTTTTGGTATATGATGTTGGTTTCTGTCTGCTAGAATTTTGTTGAGGATTTTTGCATATATGTTCATGAGGGATATTGGATTATAATTTTCTTTTTTAGTGATATCTTTGCCTGCTTTGGCTATCAAAGTTATGCTTGCTTCATAAAATGACTTTGGGAGCTCTCTGTTCTCTTCAATATTATGAAATAGTTTAAGTAGACTTGATGTCAGCTCTTCGCTGAATGTTTGGTAGGATTCACCAGTAAAACCATAGGGACCTGGACTTTTTTAAGCTGGATGTTATTAATGATGTTATCCATTTCTTCTCTTGGTGCTGTTAAATTGGTATAGACTCAGCAACCTTATGCACAACAGAAGGAAACATTGCACTGCTCTGCACCAACCTCACAATCATTGCTACACATGAGTCAGCTGCTGCCACTGTGCCAACCCATCTTGTTGGGGGACTTTCTTTTTTGCTGACCCTCCACTTTACCAAGCATGATGACTTTCTCTAGGAACTAGTCCCTTCTGATAATCTGCCCAAAGTATGAGAGATGAAGTCTGGCTATCCTGGCTTGTAAGGAGCATTATGGCTATACCTCTTCCAACACATATTTGTTTGTTCTTTTGTGATAGGCCTGTTCAAGTTTTCTACTTCAGCTGGGAATAATAAATTGCAGAAAAATTGTGTAGCAATCATATTTTAGAAAACAATTCAAGACCTATCTAGAAGTACCATGTTGTCTGTGATAGGATAATAACCATATGCCTACAATGAAGTTTCAGTGGTGCTGAAGGATAAGCACTTGACCACAAGGTTGGTTTGAACCACAAAGTCAGCAGTTCAAACTCACCAGTCACTCCTTGAAAACCTATTACAGGGATGCTATGCTGACTAGACGGCACTTACAACAGCAAAAACAATAAAGAAAGCCAGTTAAGACAATTATTATTCAAATTTACACAGCAATCACTAAAGCCAGTGATAATGAAATTGAAGACTTCTACCAACTTTTTCTGTCTGAAATTGATCAAACATGCAATCAGTTTGTATTGATAATTATTGATGATTAGAATGTAACAGTTGGAAACGAAGGATCAGTCATTGAAAAAAATGGTCTTGGTAATAGAAATGATGATTGAAATCATATGACAGAATTTTCAAGACCAATTACTTCATTGATAATACCCTTTTTAAACAACATAAAATATGACTATGCACACGGACCTCACCAGGTAGAATATACAGAAATAAAATTGAGTACCTCTGAGAAAAGATGGTGGAAGAACTCTATAACATCAGCCAAAACAAGGCCAGGAACAGACTGTGAGCAGACCATCAACTGCTCATATGTATGTTCAGGCTCAAGCAGAAGAAAATTAAAACAAGTTCATGAGAACAAAAATATGATCGTGAATATATCCCACCTGAATTTAAAGATCAACTCAAGAAGAGATTTGATGATTAGATACTAATGACCAAAGACCAGAAGAGTTTGGGGATGGCATCAAGAATATCATATAGGAAGAAAGCAATAGATCATTAAAAGTACAAGAAGGAAAAGACCAAAATGGATGTCAGAAGAGACTTTGAAACTTGCTTTCACCATAGAGATGCTAAAGAAAATGGAAGAAAGGAGGAGATAAAAGTAATGAACAGAAAATTTAAAACGGGAACTCAAGAAGACAGAGTCAATTATGATAATGAAATGTGCAAAGGTCTGGAGTTAGAAAACCAAAAGTAAAAAAACATGGTCAGCATTTCTCAAGCTGAGGGAGCTGAAGAAAATATTTAAGCCTCAACTTGAAGTATTAAAGGAATCTATGGGCAAAATATTGAATGATGCAGAAAGCATCAAAAGAAGATGGAAGGAATACTTCTAGTCATTGTCCCTAAAAGAAATGGGTGATATTCTGCCATTCCAAGAGGTATCAAGTGATCAAGAGTCAATTATACTGAAGGAAGATGTCCCAGGTGTACTGAAGGCATTGGCAAAGAATAAGGCATCAAAAATTAATGGAATACAAATTGGAATCTTTCAACAAACTGTTGCAGCACTAGAAGCACTCACTCATCTATGCAAAGAAATATGGAAGACAGCTACCTAGCCAACTGACTGGAAGCAATTCACTTTTGTGCCCATTCTAAAGAGAGGTGACCCAACAGAATGCAGAAGTCATAGGACAATATCACTGATATCACATGCAAGTAAATTTTTGCTAAAGAGAATTAAAAAACTCTGTAACTGTACATTGACAGTGAATTGTCAGTTTCAAGTCAAATTCAGATGAGGACATGGAACGAAGGATATCATTGCTGACATCAAATGGATCTTGGCTGAAAGCAGAGATACCAGAAAGATGTTTATCTGTACTTTATTGACTATTCAAAGGCTTTCGATTGTATGGATCATGACAAGCTCTAGACAACATTGCAGAGAATGAGTATTCCAGAATACTTAATTGTGCTCATAAGGAACCTTTGCATAGAACAAGAGGCGGTTGTCTGAACAGAACAAGGGGACTCTCAATGGTTTAAAATTAGGAAAGCCATGTGCCAGAGAAATATTCTTTCACCATGCTCATTCAATTTGTATTCTGATGAAGAATGTGGCATCAGAATTGGAGTAAGACTCATTAACAACCTGTGATATGCAGATGACACAACCTTCCTTGATGAAAGCAAACAGGACTTTAAATACTTACTGATGAAGCTCAAAGACCACAGCTTTCAGAATGGGTTGCATCTCAATGTAATGAGAACAAATTCCCTACCACTGGACCAATAAACAACATCAAGATACATGGAGAAAAGTTTGAAATTGTCAAAAACTTCATTTTGCTGGGATCAGCCATCAACACTCATGGAAGCAGCAGCCAAGAAATCAAATGACATATTGCATTATGCAAATCTGCTGCACAAGACCTCGTTAAAGTGTTGAAGAGCAAAGATATCAGTTTGAGGACTAAGGTGCATCTGACCCAAGCCATTGTATTTCCAATACCCTCATATGCATGTGAAAGTTGGACAATGAATAAGAAAGACCTTAAGAATTGATGCATTTGAGTTATGGTGTTGGAGGAGAATAACCTAAGTATCATGGATTGGCAACTAAATAAACAAATACGTGCTCAAAGAAGTATAGTTAGAGTGATCCTTAAAAGTGTGGATGCTAGGCTTATGCTTCAGACATCTTATCAGGAGGGACCAGTATTCGGAGAAGGGCATCATACTTGGTGAAGTGGAGGGCCAGTGAAAAAGAGGAAGACCCCCCAACTAAATGGATATGCTCAGTTGCAGCAATGGGCTCAAATGCAGATTGTGATGTTTGTGCAGGACAAGATATAAGGTCACTATGAGTCAGTACTGACCCCATGACATCTAACAACAACAACAACAACAAATATCATTATTTTGAATTCATTTTCAGTTAATTCTATTAACTTTTCTTCCTGGTCTTGGTCATTTGTTTGTGACAATTCTCTCTTGTTTCTTTGTGTGAACTTAAGTTGTCTGTTGTCTCTGGAACATTGTGGTATTTTCATATTTGTACTTAATTGATTATTGTATAGTGTCATGTTCTTAGGCTTTCATCAACTGTCACCTGTGGGTGTAATTAGAGAACGGAAGTGTGCACACCATTGTCTGTTTGCTGTTCATACACCTCAGTTTAGCGTGGGTTTGACTGTTGTATTTATAGTTGTTAAATGCCATCAAGTCAGTTCTGACTCATAGCAATAGGGTTTTCTGTGAATTGGTTGATGAGTTCAAATCACTGACCTTGCAGTCCAGTGCTTATCCTACAGCCACAGCTGCCATAATTTATTAAGTAGTGTTGTTGTTGTTGTTAAGTGCCATCGAGTTGATTCCAACCCATAGAGACCCTGTATAGAGTTTCCATGGAGCAGCTGGTGAGCTTGAACCATTGACTTTGCAGCTCAAACAACTTCACAGTCTGACGCATTAGCCCAGAGTGCCTCACCAGAACTCCATTAAGTAGTGTAGGAACTGGTATTGCCCCTTTGCAGTGGGTTAAGCTGCAGAGGGTACAGTTATGGCTGGGCTATATGGACAAGGTGGCTGTCTCCTATTGAGTGTGAAAGAGAAGAAACTCTCCCTGTCCCCACCTTACACTCTATGAAGCAAAACAGAATAAACAAGCAAGCAATCAACAGTGAAAAGAGAAAAAAATAATGGAGAAAAAAAGAATAACTAGACTAAGGAGCTCTGGTAGCATAGTGGTTACGAATTGGACTGTGAACCACAAGGTAAGCAGTTCGAAACTACCAGCTGCTCTGCAGGAGAAAGAGGAGGCTTTCTGCTCCCGTAAAGATTTACAGCTTCATAAACCCTGTTCAGGGTCACTCTGGGTCAGAACTGACTCAATGGCACTTAAAAACAACAACAACAAGACAGGTTTGCACAGGCTAAATGGGACAGAGGTAAATAGGGATGTATGTAACAACAGGGCTCTATGATACAGGGATCGAGGCATAGTCTGAAAAGAGGAAATAATGTAAGATGCTTGACTGTCTTCTGAATATTGGTTTCCTTTGCCTACTATTGTAAAATAGACACCTGAGTGTGATAGAAAAGAAGGCCAGGAAACATGATTACAGAAATCTTGTAAACCCGTCTTCAGCCTATAACTGATTGGAATACCTAAAAGGGGTTCTAGAACTTCCCCAGTGAAATAAGCTACTTGTGGAGACTTTGCAGTATATGGAACCTTAGGTGGAATCCCGAACCACATCCAGAACCTTTTGGGGTGGGACATTCCCACTAAAAAGGTCAAACAGATCAGCCTAGCCCAGCTAGAGGAAAAAAATACATCTTCAAAGAAAGATCAGCAGAAAACATACAAAACAAAAATGGCAGGGGGGCATGGAGGGGAGCTTGATGGTGGATAGGGTAGAGTTGCAGTGAAATTCTCCATCAGCAATACCACAGAATACCAGGCAAAGGGGGTCAGGGCAGAGCTCTAAAACTCTGAACCACATAGGTAGGGATATTTTTAAAGTTTGAAGGCTTATAGCTAGTGAAACTTGTAGCAGAAGTGAGAAATCACGTACTTTAGAATCTGCCAGGCTTGATAGCCTGGAGCTAACAACTTGGGTGACAACAAATGGCAAGACCAAGCAGGGGAGCAGACCCATCACGGAATAACACATGGGAACCTCGGAGCAAAGGTGGACAATACACTTTGTTGGTTTTGCTTTGTTATGATTTTTTTTTAATCTGTTCATTGGCCTCCCCACTGTTTGCACATTTCTGTTCTGGTGACTAGAGGGGTGCCTGAGTGAGTGGACATCCCCACCCCCACCTCTGGTGGGTTCTTCTGCCATGTATGCACATAGATACTCTCAGCATTTAAAAGACCAGCAGCCCAGGAGCTGGCCCTGAACCATTTTTTTAGTAGGGAAAAGGCCAGAACAAGGGGTGTATAGAGGGAAGGACAGTTTTAAAACAAAACAGGTTGAATATTAAATCCTGAGGTACAACATAACAACCAACAGTGGTATCTTGAAATTTATCAGGCAGCCTTGGAAGACAAGAAGGTGAAAGAGGACATTAAAATCATACTCATATTAGGCTACAGGTTTTGTTTTTTTTTCTCTTCTCTCCCTCCTCTCCTTTTTCTGTGATTATAGACTACAGTATCCAATCTACTTTTTTGTTGTTGTTGTTTGGTGGTTTTTTGTTTTGATTTTCTTGTTGTTGGTTTGGTTGTTTTTTTTTGCTGTTGCTGTTTTGCTGCTTTTTGTTCCCCCTTTTACATTTGGGGGACTCTTTCTTTCCCTATATTACCCAAGAAGAGAAAGCAACTGCTGCCATATATACAAGCTATAATCACACTCTGTATAACACTAAAACCAGGCAAGAACCAATACCAACTGCCATACACCAGGTAAGCAGACAACACCTGTGAAAATTACTCTGAGTTAAACAATAAGAAGAGTGAAAAGGGAAGCTCACATCCTGATCACATATACCTGGAGGCAATCAGAAAGCATAAAAAATATCAAAACATACAACCAACTAAGTATTAAGGCCACAGATAAATATTAAACATGTCCAAGAAGCAAAAACAGATGACTATATCAGCACATATCCAGAAACAAGATAAAATGTCTGAGACAAATGACCTAGAGGCAGACCTGGACTCCATTCTGGAAGGAGGGAAGACCTTGGAAATGCCTGAGAAGGAATTCAGAAAAAATGTTTGTAAAATGTTTCAAAACACTTTACAATGGAGTTGAGAAAAATAAGGAAGAAGTCAGGAAAGCACTACAGGAACAATCAAATAAGACAGATACAATATTGGAAACAATTCAAAACCTAAAGAAAGAGATAAAAATGATCAATAATAGAATATCAAAAATAGGCAATACACTGAAAGGGCAAAGGAGTAGAATTGAAGAGATGGAAAGGAGAACAAGTGAGCTGGAAGACAAATCTTGTAATAACACTAAAATAGAAGAGAAAGCAGAAAAAAGGATTTAAAAAATCTGAAGAAGGTCCAAGATTCATGTTGGACAACATGAAGAGGAATAACTTAAGAATTATCAGCATTCCAGAACAGAAGAATCACACAAGTCCACAGAGGAAATAGTTGAAGAACTGCTGGAGGAAAATTTCTCTAACATCCTGAAAAGTGAAAAGATAAACATTCAAGAAGCTCAACGAACCCCAGGAAGGGTACACCCCAAAAGAAAATCACCAAGACATATCATAATCAAGCTCTCCAAAATCAAAGATAAGGAGACAATCCTGAAAGCAGCTAGGGAAAAGAGAAGTGTTACATAGAATGGCAAGCAAGTCAGATTAAGCTCAGATCTCTCAGCAGAAACCATGCCAACTAAGAATCCTTAATCCAGCAAAGCTATCAATCAAATATGACAGTGTAATCAAAACATTCCATGATAAACAGAATCTAAGGAATTTTCCAAAGCCAACTGTGCACTACAAAACATCCTAAAGGGAATTCTGTGGACTGAGAACCAACAAGAACAGACAAAAACCAGAGACTGACATATGTGACAGCACCTCCCAGAACTAAATCAACTGAAGGAAGAATTGAGAACAGAACAAAACTGTAAGAACAAACTCAGAGAATCTGGGAGGTCAGTCTATGATCAAAACAATTACAATGTGAAAGAAGGTAAACACATAGGTACAGATATCAAGATGGTGAGAAGTTCAAGTAGAATACAGGATAAATAGACTACACTAAATGGAGGGGAAAATTAATGGAATATAAGGTAATCTCAAAGAAAATTAACACTTTTACCAAGAAAATGAAAATACAATAAGAATATGGAAACATTAAAACTATGAGGAAACTAACAAGAAAGAACACTCAAACCATGAACTCAGCACAGGAAGACACTCAGTAACACCACAAAAAAAAAAAAAAAAAAAAA
>NW_006408707.1:2275849-2277562 GCF_000296735.1 Chrysochloris asiatica
CTGCACTTCTTCCAAAACAGATCTATTGGTTCTTTTGGCAGCCCATGGCACTTTCAATATTCTCCTCCAACACCATAATTTCAATATTCTCCTCCAACACCATAATTCTTTAATTCTTCTACAGTCTTCTTCTACAGTCCAGCTTTCGCATGCATATGAGGTTATTGAAAACACCATGGCGTGGGTCAGGCACACCTTAGTCCTCAAGCTGACATCTTTGCTCTTCAACACTTCAAAAAGGACTTGTGTAGCAGATTTGCCTAATGCAATACGTTGTTTGATTTCTTGACTGCTGCTTCCATGAGTGTTGATAGTTGATCCAAGAAGAATTAAGTCCTCGACAACTTCAATCTTTTCTCCATTGATAAGAATGTTGTTTATGGTCCAGTGGTGACGATTTTTGTTATCTTTACATTGAGATGTAATCCATACCAAAGGCTGTGCTCTTTGATCTTCATCAGTAAGTGTTTTAAGTCCTCTTCACTTTCAGCAAGCAAGGTTGTATCATGTGCATATCACAGATTGTTAATGAGTCTTCCTCTAATCCTGATGTGTATAGAACATTCAACCCAACAACAGCACAATACACATTCTTTTCCAGGGCACATGGAACATTCTCCAGAATAGACCATGTGTTAGGCCACAAGGCAAACCTCCATAAATATACAAATATCAGAATACGACAAAGCATCTTCTCAGACCACAATGCTATCAAATTAGAAATCAACAATAGGACGACCAAGGAAATAAAGTCAAATACATGGAAACTGAATAACACCCTGCTGAAAAGCGACTGGGTAGTAGAAGAAATAAAGCATGGACTCACAAAGTTCCTAGAAACAAACGAGAATGAAAACACAACATACCAAAATCTTTGGAACACGAAGAAAGCAGTGCTGAGAGGACAATTTATTGCAATAAATGCACACATCCAAAAAGAAGAAAGAACCAAAATTAACACATTAACACTGCATCTACAACAATTAGAATCAGACCAACAGAGGGAACCTACAGCCACCAAAAGAAAATAAATTATGAAGATCAGAGCCAAAACAAAAATAGCAGTATGATTGGCTACTACAAGAATAAGCAAGTTGGTCACCGAGGAGCCATCAAGGCAAACAATCAAGTCCCTTCGGAACAAACTCCATCTTAGCTTCTAAGGAGCATTCTAGTTGTACTTATTTCAATGATGATTTGTATGTTCTGGCAGCCCATGGTAACTTTTATACTTTCTCCAACACCATAACTCAAATATCAATTCTTCTACGGTCTTCTTGCTCATTGTCCGATTTTCACATGCTTATGAGACTATTGAAAACACCATGGCTTGAGTCAGGTGTACGTTCGTTAGTCCTGAAACTGATATCTTTGCTCTTGAACACTTAATTTTTTTATTTTTTATTATATGTTTTATTGTGAATTATGTGATAGTTTACATGGGAGAACATTAGTTTTACATTCATTCTATCGTATATTGTCTCATTGCCATGTTTACAATCCCCTCCATGCAATCCTTCCCCCGTGCCCCCCAGGTCTTCAGCACACAGTTGCGCTCTCTTTCTCTGGATCTAAAGTCTCCAGCTGCTCCATCGCTCCATGTCATCATCTCTGGCTCTATTTCAGGCATCACTGCTTCTCTGGGTAGGGTCCCGCTCTCGGCTCTTCTCCCTTGATGGTCCTAGGGACCTCTGCTCCTAGACTGAAAAGTTA
>NW_006408707.1:2277842-2311972 GCF_000296735.1 Chrysochloris asiatica
ATTTTGGATAGCCAATGTCCAAGTTGCCCATCCCTGTCTACTCTGTGTGTGGAGGGGGTGGGAATGATTCTTGCTGTAAAGACTTGTTCCCTCTTGATGAACTTGACCTACACCTACCAAGCAGTAGCTCTTGAACACTTTAAAGAGATCTTGTGCAACAGATTTGCCTAATGCAATATATCATCTGATTTCTTGCCTGCTGCCTCCATGAGTGTTGATGGTTGATCCAAGCAAATTGAAGTCTTTGACAACTTCAATCTTTTCTACATTTATCATATTATTTATGGGTCCAGTGATGAGGATTTTTGTTTTCCTTACATTGATATGACACCTATACTGAAGGATGTTGTCTTTGATCTTCATCAATAATATTTTAAGTCTTCTTCGCTTTTATTAAGTAGAGTTGTATTATCTGCAATATTGTATGTTGTTAATGAGTTTTCCTTCAATTCTGATACCAGGTTCTTCTTCATATAGTCCAGCTTCTCTGATTATTTACTCAGCACACATTTTGAATGTTGTTGTTGTTAGGGGCCACTGAGTTGATTCTGACTCATAGTGACTCTATGCACAATAGAATGAAATACTGTCCAGTCTGGCACCAACCTCACAATCGTTGCTACACCTGAACCCATTGCTGCTGCCACTGTGCCAATCCATCTCGTTGGGGATCTTCCTCTTTTTCTCTGACCTTCCACTTTACCAAATATAATATTCTTCTCTAGGCATTGGTCCCTCCTGATAATATGTCCAAAGCATGAAGACAAAGTGTGGCCATCCTTGCTTCTAAGGAGAATTCTGGCTGTACTTCTTCCAACAAAATTGGTTATTTTGCCAGTGTATGGTACTTTCTCCTCAATAACTCAATATGCATCAATTCTTCTACAGTCATCTTATTTACTGTCCAACTTTCACATGCATATTAAGTTATTGAAAATACATGGCTTAGGTCAGGTGTACCTTAGTTCTCCAACTGACATTTTTGTTCTTTAACACTTTAAAGAGGTCTAGTGCAGCACATTTTTTTTCAGCTTGAGAAATACTAAGTGTGTTCTTCCCTTTTGGTTTTCTGACTCCAGGCCTTTGCACACTTCCTTATAGTCATTTACTTTGTCTTCTTGAGACACTCTTTGAAATTTTTAATCAGCTTTTTTACCACTTCTATTCTTCCATTTACTTTAGCATCTCTACCTGGAGAGAAAGTTTCAGAGTCTATTCTGACTTCCATTTTGGTCTCTTTTTTTTTTTTTTTCTTCCTTGTCTTCTTAATGACCGTTTGCTTTCTTCCTGTATGATGTTCTTGATGTCATACCACAACTTTTCCTAGTTTTGCTCATTAATGTCTAATGTATCAAATCTGTTTTTGAGATGGTCTCTAAATTCAGGTGGGATGTGTTCTAGGTCATATTTTGGTTCTTGTGGATTTGTTTTAATTTTCCTCAGCTTCAGCCTGAACTTGCATGTGAGCAATTAATGTCTGATGACATGGTGCTTTTCTACTGTCTTTTCCCACAGATGTTGTCAATTTGATTTCTCTGTTCCATTTGATGAAGTCCATTTGTATAATAGTTTTTAATGGTGTTTTTTAAAAAGTATTTGCTATGAAGAAGTCATCGGTCCTGCAAAATTTTCTATCGTTTCTATCTTCTACATTATTTCTATCAACAAGTCCATTTTTTCCAACTACTATTTCTTCTTCTTTGTTTCCAACCTTTGCATTCTAATCACCAGTGATTATCAATGCATCTTGTTTGAATGAATCCAACCTTTGTATTCCAATCCTCAGTAATTATCAATACATCTTGTTTGCATGTTTGAGCAATTTCAGACTGAAGAAGTTGTTAAACTTCATCATTTTCATTACCACTGGCTTTAGTGGTTGGTATGCAAATTTGAATAATAGTGACCCTGCAATGGATTGCCAAGCAGTGGCTGGGGTTTGAACCACCTATCTTGTGGCTAGCAGTCAGGTGTTTAATTGCAACCTGAGGCTTCAATGTTTTCTTCAGTTCTTTAAACTTTAGAAATGCTGACTGTGTTCTTTCCTTTTCCTTTTCTAATTCCAGGTCTTTGTGCTTTCCACATTTCATTATAGTCCTTGACTTCATCTTTTGGAGTTGTCCTGTGGAATTTTCTGTTTAACTCTTCTACATCATCATTTCTTCCAGTTGCTTTTGCTTCTGTATATACAAAAGCAAGTTTTAGAGTATATTTTGACATCCACTATGATCTTTACTTTCTTTGCTGTCTTTTTAATGACCTTTTGCTTTTTTCACATATGATGTTTTTGATGTATCCCACAACTCCTCTGGCCTTTGGTTATTAGAGTCTAATGCATCAAATCTGTTCTTGGCATGGTCTTTACATTTAGTATCTACTCAAGATCATATTTTGGCTCTTGTGGACTTGTTTTAGTTTTCTTGAGCTTCAGCCAGAACTTGCATATGATAAATTGATGGTTTTTCCACAATTGGCATCTGTCCTTGTTTTGGCTGATGATATTAAGCTTCTCCATGGTTTCTTCCCACAGATGTAGTCAATTTGATTTCTGTGTATTCCATCTAGTGAGGTCCATGTGTGCAGTCACTGTTTATGTTGTTGAAAAAATGTATTTTCAATGAATAAGTTATTGGTCTTGCAAGATTCTATTATGTGATATTCAGTATTATTTCTCTCACCAATATCATATTTTCAACTATTGATCCTTCCTCTTTTTTGTCAACTTTTGCATTCCAATTGCCATAATTATAAATGCACTTTGATTGCATGTTTAATCAATTTCATACTGAAGAATTAGTGGTTGTTGTGTAAATTTGACTAACAGTGTATTAACTGGTCTTCCTTGTATTCATATGGCTATTATTCTATCAAAGGCAGCCTTCATTGTACTTGCTGAAATGTTCTTTTTGATGATGAATGCAATGCCATTCTTTAGTTTTTTGTCATTCTGGACACAGCAAACTTATGATTGCACAATTAAAAATGGCCATTATGAATCCCATTTCAGCTCAAAAATGCCTAATATAAATCTGTATGTGCTCTATTTCATGTACTTTTTAATAGTTCCTATTTTCCTGGATATTTTCATACTTTCCAATTTTTTCATGCCTTATACATTTCACATTCTGATTATTAAATGATCTTTGGAGCTGTTTCTTCTCATTTTGATTTTGTGCATTATATGAAAATGAAGATACCAAAAGCTTCATCCATATTATGAAAGTCAACTATGCTGTGAGGAGGCAGCTTTTCCCCAGTAGTATTTTGAGTACCTTGCAACCTGAGAAGCTCATCGTCCTGCATTGTATCAGATAGCATTCCACTACTATTTATAAGGTTTTCAGTGACTAACCATTCAGAAGTGGTCCTCCTGCTCTCCTCTGCTGTCTTAGTATAGAAGCTCTGCTGAAACCTGTCAGTGATGGCTGACTCAGCTGGTAGCTTAGCTCCCAGCATCCCAGCTACACACAGGCCACCATAGTATGACATAATTAAAGATATAAATACAAAAAATAATATAAATAATATATAAATAATAATAGATATAAATATAAATAATAATAACTAAAACTTATTGAATTCTTAGTGCTGCAAGGCACTATGGTGAAGACTTTTCATATATTATCTCATTTATCTATAAAGTAACACAATATGTAGGTTCTACTAACATCCTCATTTTGACGATTTGGAAATTGAAACATAGAGTGGTTAAGAAACATGTCCAGGATTCATAACTCAGTAAAGATTGGTCAAGATTTTAATGCAGTCTGTTTGGTTGATAACCTTTTGCTTTTAATGATCATACTCTGGGGACCATTTTTTCAATTTGTGAGAAATCCATGAACTAGACACAGAGAATAGCCAAATGAGAGTAGCAGGAGAGAAATATGGAAACTCAGAGGAAGGTATGCCTCACTTTGTCTAAAGATGCTGAGAAGGCTTTGTGGAAAGGGAGACTGGGGCCTTGGTTTTGAGGATGGGGAGTAGTTCTCTGGAAAGGTAAGGAGTGAAGATGGAGATGGCATTCCAGACAGATGAAATAGAGAGAACAAAATGTTGTTGTTGTTAGGTGCCATCAAGCCGGTACAGGCTCATAGTGACCCTATGCATGACAAACGAAACACAGCCAGTCCCGTGCCAACCTCACAATCATTGCTACATTTGAACCCTTTGCTGCTGCCACTGTGCCAATCCATCTTATTGGGAGACTTCCTCTGTTTCTCCCAACCTCCACTTTATAAAATATGACAATCTTCTCCATAGACTGGTCCTTCTGGATGATATGTCCAAAGTATGAGAGATGAAGTCTGGCCATCTTGGCTTCCAAGGATCATTCTGGCTGTCCTTCTTCCAATACAGATCTGTTGGTTCTTTTGGCAGTCATGGTACTTTTAATATTCTCCTCCAACACCATAATTCAATTGCATCAATTCTTCTATGGTCTTCCTTATTCATTGCCCAATTTTCAAATGCATATGAGATTATTGAAAATATCATGGCTTGGGTCAAGTGCACCTTAGTCCTCAAACTGACATCTTTGCTCTTCATCACTTTAAAGGGGTCTTCTTGTGCTGAAGATTTGCCTAATGCAGCATGCCGTTTGATTTCTTCCCTGCTGTTTCCATAAGTGTTAATTGTTGATCTGAGCAAAATGCAGTCTTTGACAACTTCAATCCTTTCTTCACTTATATGGATGTTATTTATTGGTCCAGTGGTGGGGATTTTTGTTTTCTTTACAATGAGATGCAGTCCATACTGAAGGCTGTGGTATTTGATCTTCATCAGTAAGTATTTTAAGTCTTCTTCATTTTCAGCAAGCAAGGTTATATCATCTGCATATCACAAGTTGTTAATGAGTCTTCCTCCAATCTTGAAGCCATGTTTTTCTTGATGGAATCCAGTTTCTTGGATTCTGTTCTCAGCAGACAGGTTGAATAAGTATGGTGAAAGAATACAACTCTGGCATACGTCTTTCCTAATTTTAAATCATTTGGTGTTCCCTTGTTCTGTTAGAAAAACTGCTTCTTGGTCTATGTACAGGTTCCTCATAAGCACAATTTAGTGATCCGGAATACTCATTCTCCACAAGTTGTCCATAGGTTGCCATGATCCACATAATCGAAAAACTTTGCATAGTCAATATAGCACAGGTAAACTGTCAGCAATATTCTTAGTCCCACATCCTCTTCTCAGTATAGCTTGTACCCCTGGAAGTTCTCAGTCAATATATGGTTGCAGCCATTTTGTAATAATATCACATACAAGCAAAATTTTACTTGTATGTGATATTAATTAATGTCTGATGATTTCTGCATTCCTTTGGGTAACCTCTCTTTGGAATGGGCAGAAATATGGATCTCTTCCAATCATTTGGCCAGGTAACTGTCTTCCAAATTTCTTGGACTATATGAGTGAGTTACTCTAGTGCTGCATAACTTTTTTGAAAGATTTCAATTTGTATCCCATTAATTCCTGGTACCTTGTTCTTTGTCAATGCTTTCTATGCACCTTGGACTTCTTCCTTCAGAATCAATAGCTGCTGATCATATGCTACTTCTTGAAGTGGTTGAACATTGACCATTTCTTTTTGGTACAGTGACTGTGTATTCCTTCCATTCTCTTCGGATGTTTTCTGCATCATTCAATATTTTGCCCATTGTTTTTGTTGTTGTTGTTAATTGTCGTCCATTTGGTTCCAACTCACATTGACCTTGTACAGGGTTTCTGAGGAGCAGCTAGTGAGCTTGAACTGCCAACCTTACAGTTCAAACCAACATTGCAGTCCAGCACATTATCCCACAGCACCACACCAGGACTCCTTCAATACTCTAAGTCGAAGTTTGAATTTTTCTTCAGTTTCTTCAGCTTGAGAAAATGCTGAGTATGTCCTGCACTTTTGGTTACTAACTCCAGATTTTTGCACATAGAATTATAATATATGACTTTGTCTTCTTGAGCTGCCTTTTGAAAATTTCTAATCAACTCTTTTACTTCCTCACTTCATCTATTTACTTTAGCATCTCTACACAGGAGAGCAATTTTCAGAGTCTCTTCTGACATCCATTTTGGTCCTTTCCTTCTTTCTTATCTTCTTAATGACCTCTTGCTTTCTTCCTGTATGGTGTTTTTGATGTCATCCCACAACTCTTCTGTTCTTTGGTTTTTAGTGTCTAAAGCATCAAATCTATTCTTCAGATGATCTCTAAATTCAGATGAGATATGTTCAAGGTCATATTTTGCTCTACCATGGCCCCAGGTCCTGCTTTCTTAGCCCCTTATTCTTGCCCATAAATTGATTGTGGGCCCTTGGTGGGCTAGCTGCCCAATTCTCTATTCTGCCCTCTTCCTCTCACTGTGTACTTGCCAAGTACTTAAAGAAATCTCTGGATAGATAGGATAAACAGATGCATACCAAAACAAGTTGCTGGTACACCAATCCCAACACATGGAGACCCTGTTGTATCAGAGTAAAACTGTGCTCCACAGGGTTTTGATGACCATAACCTTTTGGAAATAGATCGCTATACCTTTCTTTTGAGGTGATGCTGGGTGGATTCAAACCTACAACTTTTTAGTTAATAGACAAATGCTTAATAGTTTCACTATATAGGAACTCTCTTTCTCTCTTTCTCCATGTTGATATAGGAATAGATGTAGATACGGACTTCTGGTATGGCCCTGTGTGTTCAGCAGAAGACTAGCAATTCAAACCCACCAGCTGCTCCTCAGAAACCCTATACAGGGTTTATGAATAGGAACCAACTGTACAGCTCTTAACAACAACCACATAGATGATATAGGTATCTGTAACTTACTGGTTTGTTTTCCTAGAGAACTAAGAAATAAGGCAATTTAAAAAAGGGGGGGGGGAAGAGTTGTTTTTCGTTTTGTAAGGCAAGTATGATTTTTTATTTACAGCAAAGAAAAGAGCATGGAAGTAAGAACACCACTTATCAGATTCATATAATAACCTAAAAATATAGGACTAACTGTATTGCCTATTGTAGCATAACAAATGATCCCTAAACTCAGAAGCTTAAAAAACAAATATTTATGATCTCATCTTATTCTTTCTATTCCTTATCATCTCATCTTATTCTACTATTCCTGTGGGTTAGGCACCTGGGCCCAGCTTAGCTGGGACCTTCTGACTCAGAGCCTCTTACAGACTGCAGTCAGTCTATCAGCCAAGTCAATCTCTCAGTCACAGCTGCAGTCATTTCAAGATTCAACTGGGTGAGGATCCCCTCCTAAGCTCATTCATGTGGCTATTGTCAGCCTCAGAAAATCCAATTCTAAACTCACTTCTAAGCCTGTTAGCAGATCTCAGGTTCTTGCTGGTTGTTGACCAAAGACATCAGTTTCTTGCCAAATGAGTCACTCCACAGGGCTAACCACAACATGGCAACTGATGTTACTCAGAGCACAGATTCTGGGGGCGAGAGGGACTAGAAATACAAGCAGAGACAGAGAGAGAGAAAAAGAGAGAGTGAAAAAGGACAAGCAAGACAGAAGCCAGAATCTTTTAGGAACCTAATCTCAGAAGTAGTATCCTATTATTTTTATATATTCTAGGTGTTAAAAATGAGTCACTAGGTCCAGCCCACTCAAGAGGTGGTGTTTACACAGGCAAGAACAGCAGAAGGCAGGGGTCACTAGGGGCCATTTGGGGAGCTACTTAGCTCACTGGCTCTTTCGAATGTTGATTTTGAGGTGCCTCCTGGTGTGGAACTGTGACAATGTACTGGACCACAAGGCCAGTTTGAACAGTTCAAGTTCGCCAGCCAGCCACTCCTCAGAAACCCTAGATAGGGTCACTATGATTCAGAATCAACTCTACGACACTTAACAACAACAACAGCAACAGAATCACAAGGGAGTCCTTGTGTGGCACTATAGGATAAGCACTGGACTGCTTACCACAAAGTGGGGGAAACATACCAGCTTGGAAACCCTATACAGGGTCGCTCTGAGTCGGAACAGATTCAACAGCACTTAGCAACAAGAACAACAGCAAAATCACAAAAGAACCCTTGTGTTGCAACAGTTAAGTGCTTAGCTACTAATCGAAAGGTTGGTGGTTCAAACCTACCCAGTGACTCTGTAAGCAAAGACCTGGAGGTCTGCTTCTACAAAGAACATTGCTGTTAAGTGTTGTCAAGTAGGTTTCAACTCATAGTGACCCTACATAGAGTTTCTGAGGAACAGCTGAACTATAACCACTGAACTGATGGCCAGCAGTGAGTGCAGTGTTTACCCTATAATGCCATACCATGTTCCCAAAGATTGCAGATTACCAATACCAAATTTTACAAATATTACAGTCAAGAAAAGTTTATGAAAAGTTGTATTCTGTGGCACAGGGGCCACCATGACACAGAATTGACTCCGCAGCACCCAATAACATACAGGATCTCTAGATGCTCAGGTCAAATAAATTGTTGGAAAGGTTAGAAGACTGAAAGGAAAGTTGTTATTATAATTCTATGTGAAGCAAGTTTTTAGATAGCTCTATGGCAACTGTGGGACATGAGACATGGAAATGGAACATGCTATATTTACAATCTCATTTACTTAGCTAATAAATATTTAAGCACTCTCTAAGTGTAAGGTTAAGGTTAGGGCTACATGTAATAATTTGGTATGTTGCCCTTCACTTCTTAATGGGGGCTCAATCTCTTGTGGTTCTGCAGCAATTAAAGTCTTTTTATTGGTATGAAGATGTGAGGTCACGAGCCCTCATATCCTCCCATGATAGTGTCTGAACATAGCCAGAGGAAAGATAAGGAACTAAGAGAGATGACCCTAGCAAATGAAGCAGTTCCGTAACAACCCCACATAAAGGGACAGCTGAGAATGGACAAGGTCAGATACAATTCAGCTACACTGTGTTCAGACTAATCTAAACAAGCAGCCCATCATGCAAAGCTGACTAGAACAATAAGCCCAAACCCATTTCTGCCTTCATTTAGGTGAGTGCTGAATAAAATATTCTTGAGCCATAATTCAGCTGTTCAGAATCTACAAACTCAAATACATTATTGATTGGGATATTTTTCACTTTGTCTCTTTGTAAGGTATATTACACACTGTAAGTGATCATTTAAGGCAATTTCTAGGTAAGTTAAGTGAGTTAAATATATTTAGGACAGATACCATTACAATAATAACAACCTATATTATTGTTGTTGTTAAGTGCCATCGAGTCAGTTCCGATCCATAGTGACCCTGTATAGTGTTTCCAAGGAGCAGTTGGTGGGTTTGAACTACTGACCTTATGGTTAGCAATCTACTGCTTAACCTACAGCACCACACCAGGACTCCAACAGCCTATATAGCAGAGGTCTAAGTCCTCGTATGGTGCTCTGGGTTAATGCACTGAACTGCAAAGTCAGTTTGAACCACAAGATCAGTGGTTCAAGCTCACCAGCTGCTCCTCAGAAATCTTAAACAAGGTTGCAATGGATCAGAACCAACTCAGTGGCACTTAACAACAAGAACAACAAAGCCCAAATGATGACTCATTTCTTGAAGACAATGCTCAGTATTCTAAGTAATTAGGATAGTCTCTTAAAGTTGAAATGGGATTTTACATATAGTTAGATAATTAAGATGAGTCAGTAATTTTCATCAAATCTCCAGGTAATTGCTTCATATATACACTTGGGATATATGTGAATAGCAGAATCCCCACACAACCTAAAGAAGAGTCCCTGGTGTCTCAGAGAAGCTGTAAGTACCTCACACTTGGGTTGATAATCACTTGGGTAGATTATCTAAAGAAGCAAAGAAAGTACAGTACTCCTTAGATAATTAAATGCCCAACCTGTCAACACTTTATGTGATACATTAACACAAGAGAAACTAGAGTGAATTACAACTTTCTGGAGACACGTATGATGACTCAAATTGTTCAAAGCCAATCTATCTGGAAAAATTATCATTGAAGTAAAAAATTAATATTACCTTCTACCTGAGTGTGTCACCACCTGTCTGTCAGGTTGTTGTACTGTGCTGTGCTATGATGCTGGAAGCTATGCCACTGATATTTCATATTCTAGAGACCTCACCCATGGTAAACTGGTTTCAGTAGAGCTTCCAGACTAAGACAGACTAGGAAGAAAGGCCTGGTGATCTACCTTCTTTCAAAAATCAGTCAATAAAACCTTTTCTGTCATAACTGAAAACTGTCCAATCCAGTACTGAAAGATGAGTTTCTGAAGTGGGAATTCACTAGACAATAGCTGCAACAATAAACTGAAACATATCAACGATCATGCAGATGATGCAGGACCTGGCAGATTGTATAATAGAACCATGAGTCAGAGTCAAACGTGACTCAGTCCCTTCAATCCTACTAATTTAGTTTATATCTTATGTTATTCTTTGTTGCCCCACTCAAGACCACTAAGTTGAGGCATGTAATGAAACTGTAATGCCACTGGAGAAGTAGCTCTATCTTTGGAGCTCCTCCCTCAACACACCCTTCCTTTGACCCCACAGTACTCTCTAGATTTCTTGCCTTGCGTCATTCACCTAATCCATCCATTCATTCTATTTCTTCACATTCTTCCTCATGCAGGTTGGTTTGTAACATGCTAAGGGGTGAGGTTATTTTTAGTAGAACCATTGTTCTGCAACACTGTGTCTCACAAAATCCAGCAAACAGTTGAAGTTGGTGCACCATACTTCTCTACATCTATATATTTTTAAACTTTTTATTGCAAATTGAAGGTGCTCTGGTAGCGTACTAATTATGAATTGGGTTGCTAATCACAGCAGTTTGGAACTACTAGTGGTTCTGCAGGAGAAAGATGAGGCTTTCTGTTCCTATAAAGATTTACAGCCTCAGAGATGATGACGTGAAGAGATGAAGCAGCTGGGGACTCAGGACCCAGGGGAAGGGGAAGCAGGCTTATAGGATGTATCCTTTTGTTGACTGGTGATGCATGGAGGGGATTGTAACCATGGCAATGAAACAATATATGATAGGATGAATGTAAAACGGATGTTCTCCCATGTAAACTGTCACATAATTCACAATAAAACTTAAAAAAAAAAAAGATTTACAGCCTCAGAAGCCCTATCAACAATCAGAAACAACTCCACGGTACATAACCACCACCAACCACCACCACTGTGAATTGGGTGAAGGGTTACAGAGCAAATCAGTTTCCCATTCAGCAATTCATATACATTTTGTTTCATGTCATTGATTGCAACCCCTACAATGTAACATCACTTATTATTCTTCCTCCTTGTGTTTTCCTTTTCCATTCCTCCTAATCCTTCCTGCCTCTTGAATTTTATCCTTGGGCCAATGATATCCTTTTGATCTCAAATGGTTGATTATTCTAAGGATCAAATGTCTCCATAATGCTATTGTTTACCATATAGACCAATTGTTCAGCTGAAAATTGAGCCACAATGGTGAATTCAGTTCAGGCCTGAAGGGTGACAAAAGGCCATAGGCTCAGGGGTTCTACCAGTCTCTATCAGACAAGTAAGCCTGATCTTTTTAAGGATTTTGAGTTTTGTTCCACATTTTCTCCCACTCTATCCAGGACCTTCTAAAAGATCCCTCTGACAGTAGTGGTAGCCAGACACCAGCTAGCTCTTTTGGTCTCAGGATTGTGGAAGCTGAGGCACGTGTGGCCCATTAGTCCATTGGACTAATTGTTACCATTTGTCCCCTATTTTCTTCATTTATATTGTTCAATGCTGTTGTAATATTTGGAATATTTGAACCAAAAACTTATCCTGACCTGATATAAATATCATAATCAGACCTTATATTTATAAAACATTTTCAAAATCTCCAAATTTTTATAATTATATATATGTATATATGTATATATATTATGGATATAAAATACAAGTATTGAGTTTATTTTTTAAAAGGACATAGAAATTGGAGTCTTTTAAAAATGGGCAGAGGATGTGAACAGACAACAAACATATGAAGAAATGCTCACAATCACAAGCCATTTGTTGTTGTTGTTAAATGACATCAAGTCGGTTCCGACCCATAGTGACCCTGTATAGGGTTTCCAAGGCTGTACATATTTACAGGAGCAAAAAGCCTCATCTTTCTCCTGTGGAACAGCTGTATTGAACTCTTGACCTTGAGGTTAGCAGCCCAACTGGTAACCATTATGCTACCACAAGCCACTGTTGTTGTTGTTAGGTGCCGTCAAGTTGGTACCGACTCATAGCGACAGTATGCACAGCAGAACGAAACACTGCCCGATCCTGGGCCAACCTCACTATCATTGTCACACTTGAGCCCATTGATGCTGCCACTTTGTCGATGCATCTTGCTGGGAGTCTTCCTCTTTTTCTCTGACCCTCTACCCTACCAAATATGATATCCTTCTCCAGCAACTGGTCCTCCTGACAATATGTCCAAAGTATGAGAGACGAAGTTTGGCCATCTTGGCCTCCAAGGAGCACTCTGGCAGCACTTCTTCCAACACAGATCTGTTGGTTCTTTTGGCAGCCCATGGCACTTTCAATATTTTCTCCTCCAACACCATAACTCAAAAGCATCAATTCTTCTACAGTCTTCCTTATTCACTGTCCAGCTTTCACATGCATATGAAGTTATTGAAAATACTATGGCTTGGGTCAGGTGCATCTTAGTCCTCAAGCTGACATCTTTGCTCTTCAACACTTTAAAAAGGTCTTGTGCATCAGATTTGCCTAATGCAATATGTCGCTTGATTTCTTGACTGCTGCTTCCATAAGTGTTGATAGTTGATCCAAGAAGAATGAAGTCCTTGACAACTTCGATTTTTTCCTCCATTGATAAGAATGTTGTTTATCACAAGCCATTAGAGAGATTCAAACCAAAACTACAAAGAGATGTCATAGTATCCCAACATTACTGGCAAAGTTAACAAAAACTGAAAACAACACATGTTGGGGAAAGTGTGAAAAGTATGGGACCCTCCTACATGCTGGTGGGAATATAAAATGGTGCAACCACTGTGGAAAATGTATGGCATTTTCTCAGAAGGTTGGAAATAGAAATATAGTATGGCTCAGAAATCTTTCTACTTGGTATTTATCCTCAAGAAATAAGAAAAGATATCAGCACACCCATGTTCATTGCAGCATTATTCACAGTAGCAAAAAGGTGGAGAGGTCTAGATGCCTATCAGCAGAGGAATAGTTGAACAAACCTTAGTACATACACACAATGGAATATTGTACAACACTGAATAATAATTATGAATCTGAAAAACACCACACATCATGAAGGACCCGAGAAGGCATTGTACTGAGTGAAATCATTGTTATTGTTGGTGTTAAGTGCTGTCGAGTTGGTTCCAACTCAAAGCAACCCTGTGTAGGGTTTCCAAGGATCAGCTGGTGAGCTTGAACCACCAGCCTGGCTGTTCCAACCTACTTTGCAATCCAGTGCATTAACCCACAGTGCCACACCAGACTCCTGGGTGAAATGAGTCGGTTACAAAGAGATGGATATTGTGTGAGAGCACTATTGTAAAAAGTCAAGAAAAGGTTTTCTTAAACTTTCTATGATGGTTACCCAGAGTGAGAGAAAAGGAGACTTATTCACTGGGTAGAGTGAAGACACATGGTAACATGAGTGACAGGGAAGGCAGTTAAAAAAAAAAGGAAGCAAACTAACAAACAACAAAAAAAGGAAACTGCTTTATTCATTTTTCTGTCTGTATCTTCCCCCCCCCCTCCATATACTGGAAGGGATACAATTTATATTTATTTTCTCATTAGGGCAAACCATTTGGAACTTACCTGCAAATAAAAAAAGGGCAAGTAAAGAAGAAGGAAAAGAAAGGAGACAGCAAAAAAAAGAGTTGGAAATAGATGGTGGCGATGGTTGTGCAAAATGGGGAGTGTGGTTAATGTGGTTTGATTGTATGTGTAAAAATGATTGAAATGTGGGACAGAGGTAAACAGTGATGCATGTTCAAACTTGGAACAACAGGGCTCTGGGATACAGGCATCAAAGCATAGTTTGAAGAGGGGAAATAATACTAAGATGTTTAACTGTCATATGTATATTAGTTTCCCTTGCTTACTATTGTAAAATGGACACTTGAGTTGGATAGAAAATAATGTTGGGAAACACGATTACAGAAAGCTTGTAAGCCCGTCTTCAGCCTATAACTGATTAGAATACTTAAAAGGGATTCTACAGCTTGCCCAGTGAAATAGGCCTCCTGTGGAGCCTTTGCAGTGTATAGGACTTTAGGTGGAATCCTGAGTCCCATCCAGAACCTTCTGAGGTGGGACATTCCCACTAGAAAGGACAAGCAGATCAGTCTGGAACATCTATAGCAACAGAAGATACATCTTCAAAGAAAGATCATCAGGAAAAACCCAAAACAAAAATGGCAGTATGACTGGCTACTACAAGAATAATCAAGTTGTTCACTGGGAACCATCAAGGCACGCTATCAAGTTCCTTCAGGACAAACTGCCCTCTAAGACTGAAACTCAAAGGGAACACATGAGCAGGCATGTAAGCTTGCTGGTGACCACATTGGTCTACTGGTGAGTGGAAGAGGGGGAAAGGCAGCAGTGAAGATATGGGCTGAGTTCAACCACATTCCATAGACTCCCGTTGACCAGGAGATGAGAGAGAGATGGGGAAGGACTGGTTGGTCCAAAGTGTGGTGAGACCTGGGGATGCCTGAGCCCATGGACAAGGACATAGTCACAGAGGGCTAGAGCTGAGAGTGAAGCATGCAGCTGATATGAAGTGAGAGGAGATACACAAGAACACCCAGAGTTGCAGATAGTACCCATTTGATCTAGCTGCGATGGCTTGATAATCAGAACTCGACTAGAGGAAGATTAAATAAAAAAGAACAAAACAATTTTTGATAAAGGAAACGAGGGTAAGTTGCTACAATTCGATGAACTTGACCTATATTCATGGGAGGTAGTAATTCTAAACACCAACAGAGAGGGAAAGAGTCTTCACATCAAATATCAATGCTATCCCCTCTGTACACAGGGTAGATAGGGATGGGCAACTTAGACATTGGCTACCTAAAATGAGGGGACGATAAAGGCATGAAGTGACTGGCTTACAAGGTTTCAAGGATGAGTTTAGTTTAATAGTGTGGGGGGGAAAAAGAGTCCCCACTCAATAGTTTTCATCTTGTCTATACGGGTCTAGTTAAAAGAGATGGGGGTAAGATTCTTATGATTCAATAGTGATTTATTGCTATCATGATTAATTGCAATTGTCACAATTGTAAATGTAGAAGTTTTGTAGCAAAAATGGGGGAGTAGTTAAACTTACAGTCTATAAACAAAGGACCCTAGGACCATCAAGTGAGAAGAGCACAGGTGGAATATGAGACCTTATCCAGAGAAGCAGCAATACCAGAGATGGAGGCAGAGATGGGGACATGGAAAGAGGGAACAGCTGAGGACTCTAGATTCATGGGAAGAGAAGGACTAAGAGATGGCAGCTAGGAGGTAGACTTGCAGAATGTGACTTTGTTGGTGTAAATTATTATATATACCTGAGTGTTTATAAAATAAAAAAAAAGCTAAAGTGACTAGAGAGAAATACTGCTAACTGATGGTACATGGAGGGGATTATAATCATTGTAATGAAACAAGATGTGTGATTTGTTGGATGTAAAATTGATGATGTGCCCTGTAAACTTTCACTCAATCGACACTAAAAATCTCTAAAAAAAAAAAAAAAAAAAGGTTGAAATGACAAATGTTTTGTTACTTTCTTACTCTTTATATACATTCTTTTTTTTTTTAAAGAGTAAGAAAGTTGAGTCTTTTACCTAAGTTCACAAACATTTGGTGATAGGACTGGAACTCTGTATTATCGAAACTGATTAAAACAAAGTAAAAATATCTCTCTTCCCTGTTTTTTTTTTTAGTATTCAGTTCTGCAAATAGAAGCCTCATAGTGCACAGATTCTCCATACACTCATTTGTCAAGTCCTGTTCAACTGTTTCATCATCCTGGTGAGACTGCTTTCTTCCTCGCACCTGCCCAGCTCCCTGATCATCATCGAAGCTTCTACTTTGCTGACTGGAGTGCCATATTTAGCTAATTTCCCTAGATTTGTAATTCTTTGTCAGTGTGCTCTTCCCCTTAATTTACACTTGCATCTTTCTTAAGGATATTGCTTTCCCTGCAGCCCAGGGGTGGTTATTTAGTTTATTCCATCTAGTATGTCTAAAGGCTAGAAGAAGGATTCAAGGGTCCTCTTTGCTTCCTTTTGCCAATGCTCAACTGTAACTCCTTCACCTCCTTGTCCTACATGCCAGCTCCATTGTGATGTTTGAGGGTAAGTAGAAAAGTGCTATTAGAGTGCCATTTCATACATGCATGTGTTTATTCCAAACAAAAAGTGTTTAGACATGTGTCTGTGATTAGTGGATGACTGTAAACAAATTCTTGCAGTAATGCACTTGTCTTAATCTCACTGTTGTTGTGAAGTGCTGTTGAGTCGATTCTGACCCATAGCAACCCTGTATAGGGTTTCCGAGGAGTGAATGGTGAACTTGAACTACCGACGTTGCAGTTCAAATGGTTTTACAGTCTGGAGCGTTAACCCACAGCACCACACCAGAACTCCATTAATCTCATTAGGATGATAATAATCTCATTAGAATGCCTTAAAAAAAGAAAGATCATTAAAAAAAAATTTTTTTTAAGTGTTGCTCAAAGATCAGCTAGCTCAAATTACTGATCTTTCCATTAGTCTTTTAAACAAACCAATGACTCTAATAAAGATGACTTCACGGAACAAATCATAACCTGGGACAAGTCGTGGATTTAGCAATAAGATCCAGAGAGTAAGGTCCAATCCAAACAATGTTTTTCAAGGGGAGCTTCTGGGCCAATTAAAATTTAATTAAAGGCAGAGAGGTCACCTCAGAAAGTGATTGTTGTCGTGTTGTTAAATGCTGTCGAGTCGGTTCTGACCCATAGCAACTATATATAGGGTTTATAAGGAGCAGCTGGTAGATCCCAGAAAGTGATAGCAACTAGTTTTTTTTTTTTTTTTTTTTTTTTGGAGGGGGGAGCGGATTTCAAAGGAGTAGCAAATATTACAATGAAATAGACAAAGACCTTGAGTCAGAAACCAGAAGGGAAAAACATGTTCAGCGTTTCTAAAGCTGAAGAATATTGACTGCCAATATTGAAGATTTTTCTTGGCAAAATATCAAATGATGCACAGAAACATCAAAAGAAGATGGAAGGAAGACAGTCACCATAACAAAAAGAAACAGATGATGTTCAACCATTTCAAGAGATAGCATATGATTGCGAGTTATGGTGTTGAAAAAGAGTATTAAAGGTTCCATGAATTGTCCTAAGAACAAGCAGATCTGTTTTGGAAGGAGTACAGCCAGAAGGCTCCTTTGAAGCCAGGTTAGTGAGACTTTTTCTCTTGTACTTTGCCATATTTTCAGGAGGACCAGTCTTTGGAGTAAGACACCATGCTTGGAAAAATGGAGGGTCAGCGAAAAACAGGAAGATCTCCAGCAAGATGAATTGACACAATGGCAGCAACAATGGGCTTAAACATAACCACAATTATAAGGATGGTGTAGGACCAGGTAGTATTTCCTTCTGTTGTACCTAGGGTTGCTATGAGTAGGAGAAAAGTCAAGGGCATCTAACAACAACAACAATGTTCTTTGGTCCTCCAAAATGTCAGCAATAAGATAATTTGAGCATTCATAACTATATGACTGAATAAAACTGCATCTATGTTTATATACAAATTTCCAGGTAAATATGCATTAAGAGTCATGTGTATTTATGTGAACGTAATGTTAATGTGTGAGTAACTCTGGAATCCCCAGTTGGAGAAAGAAGAGAAGGAAGCAAATGGACACTTTGCACACTGGTAAATGCTGCTTTGTTATCTAAGAATCCATTGCATTCATGCTTTGTGAAAAAAAGAATTTGACAAGTAAATTAATTTGTTTTTTCTCTTACCTAAGTGCTTCCACTAATGAAATCCTTCCTGAATTCTCAAGCAAAGTCCATCTCCTCCACTTCCCTCCCAAACTAATGAAACTTCCATAGACCGTCTCAGCATTTGGATGTGGTGGGCATTCGCGTTCAGGATCTATGGTGAGAGATGTAAAGAAATGTTTCACTGGGGGCAGAAATGGTGTTATTCAGGCGAATCAATGTTTAAGAATAGATGTCCATGTGCTCGTACTGAATTTAGGATCTTGAAGTGCAGAGGAGCCCACAAAAGTTTTAAGTAAATAAAACTTGGCATCTCCTGGCTTTCCCTATCTCCATTTCTGGAACTCCTTTCTTTACTTAGCACAGTACTGGTGCTTCTGTGATTTGTTTTGACCACTCACTGTTCTTTTTTGTGGCAGTGGAGTCAATTCTGACTCATGATGATTCCATGTGTGTCAGATAGAACTGTACGCCATACAGTTTTCAATGACTGAATTTTCAGAAGTACATTACCAGGCCTTTCTTCCAAGGTGTTTCTGGGTGAACTTGAGCTTCCAACATCAAGCACATTAACTTTTTTTTAATCATTCTGAGACTCCTACTAGTACGATCCTTATAGTATACTGTCTTAGTTATAGAGTGCTGTTATAATAGAAATAATACAAGTGGATGGCTTTAACAAACAAAAATTGATTTTCATGTAGTTTTGGGGCCTGGAAATCTGAATCTAAGCACTGACTCTGGAAAAAGGTTCTTTTCTCCTTTCAGGATGTGTAGGCCCAGCACGTTCATGGAGGTTTTAACGTGTCTTAGCATTAGTCTTTCCCTGGATCTAGGAGTTTCACAGAGTAGGAACCCCAGGTGCAAAGGATGAACTCCACTCCTGGTTCTTATTTCTTGGAGGTAGTAGGTGATTCTTCTTTCCTGAAATGTGCAAAGATCTGGAGTTAGAAAACCAAAAGGGAAGAAAATGTTCAGCATTTCTTAAGCTGAAAGAAATGAAGAAAAATTTCAAGTCTTGACTTGAACTATTGAAGGATTCTAGAGGTAAAATATTTAATGATGCAGAAAGCAACAAAAGAAGATAGAAGGAATACAGAGTCACAGTACCAAAAAGAATTGGATGATGTTCAACCATTTTAAGACACAGCATATGATCAAGATCCAATGGCACTAAAGGAAAATGTCCAAGCTGCACTGAAGGCATTGGCAAAGAACAAGACCCCAGGACTTGATGGAATGCAAACTGAAATCTTTCAACAAACAGATGCAGCACTGGAGGCACTAACTCATGTATGCCAAGAAATTTGAAAGACAGCTACCTGGCCAACCAACTAGAAGAAATCCATATTTGTGCCCATTTCAAAGAAACATGACCCAACAGAATGCAGAAATCATTGGACAATACAATTAACATCACATGCAAGTAAAATTTTGCCAAAGACAAATTAGAAATTGCTGCAATCATACACTGACAGGGAACTGCCAGAGGTTCAAGTCAGATTCAGACAAGGACGTGGAACCAGGGATATCATTGCTGATGTCAGATGCATCTTAGCTGAAAGTAGAGATACCAGAAAGATGTCTATCTGTGTTTTATTTATTATGCAAAGGCAAAGGCTTTCAACTGTGTGTATCATGACAAGCTATGGACAACACTGAGGAGAATGAGTATTCCGGAACACTTAGTTGTACTCATGAGAAACCTGGGCATAGACAAAGAGACAGAACAAGGGGACACTTAATAGTTTAAAATTAGGAAAGATGTGAGCCAGGGTTGTATTCCTTCACCATACGTATTCAATCTGTATGCTGAGCAAATAATCTGAGAAGCTGAATTATATGTAGAAGAGCATGGCATCAGGATTAGAGGAAGACTCAATATGCAGATGATATAACCTTGCTTGCTGAAAGTGAAGAAGACTTAAAATACTTACTGATGAAGATCAAAGACCATATCCTTTGGTATGGATTGAACCTCAGTATAAAGAAAACAAAAATCCTCACCAATGGGCCAATAAAAAAACATCATAATAAATGGGAAAATATTGAAGCTGTCAAAGACTTCATTTTGCTTGGATCAGTACTCATGGAAGCAGCAATCAAGAAGTCAAACAACATATTGCATTAGGCAAATCTGCTGCACAAGACTGCTTTAAAGTGTTCAAGAGCAATTGCAAAGGTAGAAGTTTTGTAACAAAAATGGGGGAGTAATTAAACTTACAGTCCAGAAACAAAGGACCTTAGGACCATTAAGGGAGAAGAGCACAAGTGGAATGTGAGACCTTATCCAGAGAAGCAGCAATACCAGAGATGGGGACATGGAGAGAGGGAGCAGCTGAGGACTCTAGATTCATGGGAAGAGAGGGACTGAGAGATGGCAACCAGGAGGCAGACTTGCAGAATGTGCCCTTTGTTGGTATAAATTATTATATATGTCTGAGTGTTTTTTAATAAAAAAAAAGAGCTGAAGTGAATGTAAAATAAATAAATAACAAATAAAGTGTTCAATAGCAAAGATTTGAGGACTAAGGTGCACCTGACCCAAGCCATAGGATTTTTCAATAGCTTCATATGCATGTGAAAATTGGACAGAATAAGGAAGACCATGTAAGAATTGATGCAATTGAGATATGGTGTTGGAGGAGAATATTAAACATACTATGGGTTGTTAGAAGAACAAACAAACCTGTATTGAAAAAAGTATAAGAATGCTCCTTAGAAGCCAAGATGGTGACACTTCATCTTTCGTATTTCAGACATATTTTCAGGAGGGATCAATCCCTGGAGAAGGACATCATGCGAGGTACAGTGGAAGATCAGTGAAAAAGAAGCCCCTCACTGTGATGAATTGGTACTGTGGCAGCAGCAATCAGCTCAAGTTTAGTAACGATTGTGAGGAGGATGAAAGACCTGGCAGTGCTTCATTCTGCTGTGCATAAGGCTGTTTGTTAAGAGTTGGAACTAACTTAATGGCACTTAACAGCAAAAATAACAAATTCTCTCCTCTCTTTCCTTTTATTTCTTGTTACATAAAAGTGCTGTATGCCACACTCCTGGGAATCTCGCTTACACTGGATCAGGATCATGACAGGATTAAGGTAGATTCCTAGGAGTGTGGCCTCCCACCCTTTGAAGTCCTGGTGTGGCAGTATAGGATTAGCAGTAGACTGCTTACCCCAAGGTCATCAGTTCAAACTCACCAGCTGCTTCTTGGAAACCTAATACAGTGTTGCTATAAGTCTTTTTCTCAGATCAACCATCAACAGTCATGGAAGCAGCAGTCAAGAAATTAAATGATGTAGTGCATTAGGCAAATCTACTGCACAAGACCACAAGAGCAAAAATGTTAGTTTAAGGACTAAGGTGCACCTGACCCAAGCCATGGTATTTTCAATAACCTCATAAGCATATGAAAGTTGGGCAGTAAATAAGGAAGACAATAGAAGACTTGATGTATTTGAGTTATGGTGTTGGAGGAGAATATTAACAGCACCATGGACTGCCAAAAGAATAAACCAATCTGTGCTGGAAGAAGTACAGCCAGAGTGCTCCTTGGAGGCAAGGATGGCAAGAGTTTGTCTCTCATACTTTGGACATATTGCCAGGAGGGACCACTCCCTGGAGAAGGAAATCGTATTTGGTAAGGTGGAGGGTTGGTGAAAAAAAGGAACCCCCAATGAGATGTATTGTCAAAGTGGCAGTACAGATGGGCTCAAATGTAGCAACGATTGTGAAGTTGGCACAGGACTGGGCAGTGTTTCCTTCTGTTGTGCATAGGCTCACTATGAGTTGGTATTGACTCAGCTAACAACACCAACAACAAATCCCCCCCATATGGTGCTAGAGGATAAGCACTGGATTGCTAGCATAAAGTCCTCATTTCAATCCACCAGGTGCTCCTCACAAACCCTATACAGGGTCTCTATGAGTTGGAACCGACTCAAAGGCACTTAACAGCAATAGTGACAGAAGGCACATCTTGAAAGAAAGATCATAAGGAAAACCACAAAACAAAAATGGCAGTGTGACTGACTACTACAAGAATAATTAAGTTATTTGCCAGGAAGTCATCAAGGCAAGCAATCAAGTTCCTTCAGGACAAACTGCCCTCTAAAACTGAAACTCAAAGGGAAGACATAAGCAGGTATGTAAGCTTGCTGGTGACCACATTGGTCTACTGGTGAAGGGGAAAGTCAGCAAGGAAGAAATGGGCTGAGTTCAACCACATTCCATAGACTCCCGTTGTCCTGGAGATGAAAGAGAGAAGAGGAAAGGCTTGTTGGTCCAAAGTGTGGTGAGACCTGGGGACACCTGACCCTATGGACAAGGACATAGCCACAGAGGGCTATAGCTGAGAGTGAAACATCCAGCTGATATGAAGTGAGGGGAGATACACAAGAACACCCAAACTTGCAAATAGTACCCATTTGACCTAGCCTTGATGGCTTGATAATCAGAACTTGACTAGAGGAAGACAAAAAAAGAGAAAAAAACAATTTTTGATAAAGGAAACAAGGGTAAGTTGCTACAATTTGATGTACTTGACCTATTCACAGAGGTAGTAATTCTAAATACCAACAGAGAGGGAAGGAGTCTTCACATCAAATATAAATGCTATCCCCTCTGTACACAGGGTAGATATGGATGGGCAACTTACACATTGACTTCCTAAAATGAGGGGGCAATAAAGGCACAAAGTGACTGGCTTACAAGGTTTCAAGGAGGAATTTAGTTTCAGAGTGTCTGGGGGAAGAAAGGGTCTCCACTGAATAATTTTCACCTTCTCTAGATGGGTCTGGTTAAAAGAGATGGGGATAAGATACTTATGATTCAATAGTGAGTAATTGTTATCATGACTAATTACAACTGTCACAATTATAAACGTAGAAGCTTTGTAACAAAAATGGGGGAGTAGTTAATCTTACAGTCCAGAAACAAAGGACCCTAGGACCATTAAGGGAGAAGAGCACAAGCGGAATGCAAGACCTTATCCAGAGAAGCAGCAACACCAGAGATGGAGGCAGAGATAGGGACATGGAGAGAGTGAGCAGCTGAGGACTCTAGATTCATGGGAAGAGAGGGACTAAGAGATGGAGGCTAGGAGGCAGACTTGCTGAATGTGCTCTTTGTTGGTGTAAATTATTATATATTCTTGAGTGTTAAAAAAAAAACAACAACAGCTAAAGTGACTAGAGAGAAATACTGTTAACTGATGGCACATGGAGGGGATTATAATCATATAATGAAACAAGGTAAATAATTTGTTGAATGTAAAACTGATGATGTGCCCTGTAAACTCTCACTCAATCCACAATAAAAAGCTTAAAAAAAAAAACAAAAAAACTCCTATACAGGACCTCTATACAGTTCTTAACAACAACAACAACATAATACTATCATGGTACTGTAGGATAAGCACTGGATGGCTGGCCACAACATCAAATCCCTCAGCCACTCCTCAGAAATACTAAACAGGGTTGGTATGAGTTGGAACCAACTCAAGGGCACTTAACAACAACAACAACACACAGTACTAATGAAAAATTCAAAATTCAGATGATTTAAGCAGGTTTCATCCCAGATTACACTCTTGATTTATATTGGAACATAAGATTGCTTCCTACATCAATGCCTTTTCTTACAAATATCAACTTTAATATTTAGAATTCAGATCACTGTTACCTGTAATTGGGAGACTTGTTTTGGGACACAGGGACACAGGTTGTTGTTGTTAAGTGCTGTCGAGTCAAGTCCTACTCATAGTGACACTGTATAGGGTTTCCAAGGAGTAGCTGGTGAGCTTGAACTACCAACTTGCAGTCCAGCACATTAAACCACAGCGCCACCCCATGACTCCATAGGAATATATAGGGGTTATAAAAATATCACAGTTTTGAATTCTTTTTTCCAATCCAAATCCTTTGAATTCAGTTAGCTAATTTCATTCTTACATGACTTTTGGTTTTACTCTATTCTAATTTTCAAGGATCCGATTTATATTTGCTTGTTATATATGTAAACATACCACAAGAAATCCACTGTATTTCATATTCCTTTTTGCTTCAGAATAGGTCTTTCTGAGATGTAAAGAACGTCAAGAAATTAGTGCTTGCATTCTAATTTATGAATTTGATAAGTTATACTTTAGACAAGCCTGGACCATGACAGGTCACATGTTGTTTAAGCCAAGTGTTTCTAGAAACCTTAACTTATATGCTAGTGATTTTATGTGACAACAGAAGCAATATTAGAAACTGTTGAAAATGCCATCTAAAGATGGCAGGAAAATGAGAAATCCTTATGAAAGGTAATGAAAGTTAATTTCCATAGACATGTTTCAAAATTAAATAGTTGAGACACCTTACTTTTTTCTCATAATTCTAAAAAATAATTAGATCACAATGTGGGTTAATTTCTTGTCATATTTAATTTTTTAGACGAAAGCTGTTTTCAGTTATAATCACACTTACACACACAAATCCCCAAATGAAAACCACTCAGTGTTATTTACCATTTTTACCCTTGCATGTTGCTCTCAGAAGATAAAGATTAAGCAAGATGGAGCTTTTAGTATTGTTCCTCTTTTACCAAAAAATTAAAAAAAAACAAATCAGTAAGCAATAAGATTGTTGATTGAGAAAAGAATCCTCATATTAACTCCTTTCATTATTTTAGGTAATAGATTTATTTATTCAAAAATCTTTTTTTCAAGATAAACAAGTGGGGGAAAAAACATAGTAGCTCAGAAGCCATAATTGGCTGTTAACCCAGAATACCCAGGTTGCCAAGACCTTTGACTTTACATGTAGAAAGATCTAGATTCTCCTTCCAACTCTACCATTCACTGCCTTGATAGCACTGAGTAAGTACTTTCACCCTCTGAGTCTTGGTTTCTTTATCTCCAAAAATATCCACTCATTGGGTTACTGTGAGGACTGGATGAGAAAATACAGGTAGAGTGCTTCAATAAAGATTTGTGCATTTTAGAAAACTACACTGAGAACTCCAGCTTGACTTTGAAAACAAAACATAGCCTTACAAATAAGGAAATGGCTTTGTGATAGGGAAAACAAAATCAGACTTTTAGGGAACTAGCTAAATCCAAGGCTTTGAGAGATTATAAAACACTTCAGAGTTAAATATATGGCAAGATCTTAGTTAACACCACCTTCTGCATTTCCTAGGAGCTCTGGAGTCCTGGTGTGTCACTGTAGGATAAGCACTAGACCACAACCACAAGGTCTATTCAAACCTCAAGGTTGGCAGTTCAATCTCACCTGCTGCTTCTTGGAACCCTATGAGTTTGAACAGATTCAATGGCACTTAACAACAACAACAACAACAACAACTTGAGGCTTTATAGGATAACCACAGGACTGCGAACCATAAGGTCAGTGGTTCGAGCTCACCAGCCCCTCTGTGGAAGAAAGATGAGACTTTCTGTTCCTGAAAAGATTTACAGCTTCAGACAAACCCCATTCCAATACTGAAACTCAAAGGGAACACACGAGCAGGCTTGTAAGCTCACTGGTTTCTGCTTTGGTCTACTTGTGAGTGGAAGTGGGGGGAAGGCTGTAATGAAGACATGGGCTGAGTTCAACCACATTCCATGAACTACTGTAGACCTTGAGATAAGAGAGAGAAGAAGAAGGACTGGTTGGTCTGAAGTTTGGGGAGACTTTGGAACTCCTGAGCCCACGGACATTGACATAGTCACTGGGAGCTAGAGCTGAAAGTGAAGAGGCCAGCTGATATGAAGTCAGGGGAGGCTCACAAGAATGACCAAACTTGCATATTGTACCCATTTGACCTAACTTGGATGGTTTGCTGAACAGAACTTGACTAGAGGAAGATAAAGAAGTTTGATACAGGAAGCAAGTATAAATTGCTACAAATTGATGAGCTTGACCTTTGCTTGTGGATGTATTTGCTCAAAATACCAAGAGAGGAAAGGGATCTTCACATCAAGGGTAAAACCTATCCCCTCAATACACAAGGTTCATAGGAAAGGGCAACGCAGACATCAGCTACCTAAAATGGGGCAGCTATAAAGGCATGAAGTAGCTGGCTTACAGGTTTTCAAGAGTGAGTTTAGTTTCAGAGAGAGACAAGGAGGGTAGAATCCTCACTAAATAGTTTTAATCTTGTGTAGATGGGTCTGGTGACAGGAGACGGAGATAGGATTCTTTTGGTTCAATAGTAAAGTAATTGTATTCATGACTAATTGTGATAGTCACAACTGTAAAGGTTGAATATGTTTAACATAAAGGGGGGAGTAATTAATCTTACATTCCAGGAACAGAGAACCCTATGACCATCAAGAAAGAGGGAAGAGCATGACTAACCAGAGAAGCATCAACACCAGAGATGGAGGTAGAGGTGATGGCATTGAGAGATAGAGCAGCTAGTGACTCTAGACTCATGGAAAGAGAAAGGATGTGTGCTGGCAGGCAGGAGGCTGCTTACAAAATGTACCCTGTGGTGGTTTAAACAGTGATATATTCCTGCATGCTTTCTGTATATTAAAAAAAAAAAAAAAAAAGGATATACAGCTTTGGAAACCCTAGACAGGCACTGACTCAATTGCACTTAACAACAACTGTTACCTCTGAATTTCTAACCATCTGCCCTCTCGCATATTGTGGAACAGCTTCTGAGATCAAGGTCTAAGGCAGCAGTAACAAATAACTGGACCTGCTATTCTCTCTCTAGTAGGCTATTTATTTCATCTCTGGCCTTCTTTAATAGGTATCAATAAGACTGCACATCACTGGAACTGGAGGGGACCTGTAGCTAAGGGACACCAGAGGAAACATTCAACAACTTGAACTCAGCAGTGTGTAGCTGGGGAGTCTAGTCCAAGTGGGTGGGCACCAACTGTTAAGGATGACCAGTCTCATTCACTGGCTCAAATATTCTTTACACAGCAGAGATGGAGGCGATTTAATAAGAAAGCCAAAAATCTGGGTCTCATAAGCCTAAATGCTCCACCCCATATTCCTCCTCGATTCTTTCCTCTGCTTCCTATGCTGTGGACCATTCTGCCATCCTCCTCTGTGCCCAGTTCCACCACATAGCTTCTCCTGCCCTTGTAATGTAGAAAGCATGAACTCTGGATTCAGATTTTCCCAGCTCTGCCACTCATTAGCACCTGCCATTTGCTTTAATCCTTTGATTCTCTGTTTACTCACCTATAAAATGGGATTCTAAAAAATTCAAACCAAACTCACTGCTATGGAGTTGATTCCAACTCGTTGTTGTTATTGTTGTTAGGTGCCATTGAGTCAGTATTGATTCATAGTGATCCTATGTACAACAGAACGAAACACTGCCTGGTCCTGAGCTAACCTCACAATTGTTGCCACACTTGAGCCCATCGATACTGCCACTTTGCCAATCCATCTTGCTGGGGGTCTTCCTCTTTTTCTCTGACCCTCCACCTTACCAAACATGATATCCTTCTCCAGTGACTGATCCCTCCTGACAGTATGTCCAAAGTATGAGAGCCAAAGTCTGGCCATCCTGACCTCCAAGGAGCACTTTGGCTGCACTTCTTCCAACACAGATGTTTGTTCTTTTGGCAGCCCCTGGTACTTTCAATATTCTCCTACAACACCATAACTCAAATGCATCAATTCTTTTATGATCTTCCTTATTCACTGTCCAACGTTCACATTCATATGAGGTTATTGAAAATACCACTAATACAACTCATAGCGACCCTGTGTAAGGTTTACAAGACTACAAACGTTTACGGGACCAGAAAGTATCATCTTTCTCCCTCAGAGCAGCTGATGGGTTTGAATTGTTGACCCTGAGGTTAGCAGTTCAATGCTTACTCTACAGTGCCACCAGGACTTCCATAAAAATGCTGTTGTTGTTGCTGTTAAGCTGTTAAGTGCTGTCATATTGGTTCTGACTCATAGCAACACTGTATAGGGTTTCCAAGGAGAGGCTGGTAAGTTTGAACTGCTGACCTTGTAGTTCAAACTGACTTTGAAGTCTAGTGCTTCATCTGGCAGTGTTAGTTAGTTAATATTAATTTATAAAATAAAAGATTGAGAAAATTAATCATGTAATACTAACTTCTTAATACAGACAAACTCTTATAATCTTTAAAGAAACAATTCTTTCCTGCGTGTCTAGAGTGTTGTAGGTATGGTACTAAAAGTAGGAAAGTCAATGGAGCAAAGCCCAGCTGTCTGACTATCCTCTAGGAAAGGAACTATGTTTCCAAAAATAATTATACAATAACAACTGTGATATGAGGAAAAGGTGTATGGTGCTAGAAAAATCAATAACAAAGGGCCCAGAAGGCTTCTAAGAAACTGTGCCAACGTGACTGACATCTGACTAAAATGTGGCCAACTCCATCTGTCTGATCTTCCAGGGCTGCATCTCCCTTCCTCTTGCATCAGGTGTCAATCCAGATTTTTGACCAAATGAAGTCACAACCCATCACCATCTGTGTCCTTCCTGCCTTTGGTCCTATTCCTGCACAAATAATAACCAAATGAGGGTCTTTGGGGTGGCAGGTGGGGAGGTATTAGCTTAGAAGGGAGTCCTAGACTCCCTTAGTCTGTCCAAAGCTTTTCTACACTTTATTAAGAATCCCTCAGTGGCAGTCATTTCTGTGTCTTTGTAATAAAATGTGTAGGCAATTTGGGATATTATTTTGATGGGATCATGGTTCAAAGATGACTCTCCTTCATGATAAATTTAAACAAGTCCACATACATTGGGAGAATCAGAAAGTGAAGGATTCTTTAAGACACACTCAAAACCTATGATTTCAGGATTAACCTATGATTAGTGCACATTTTGTCCAAAGGCTTAATTTTCTCCTCTTCCATGGTTCATTCTACCCTCTGGCCCAAGTACTTACGTCAGTCCCTGCCACTCATTCTCTGCCTCAGTGCACCCATTTACTGTTTCCTGGACCTGTAGTACTTTCATGTTGCTCTGTGTCCTCTCTATACTTCCACGACTCTCTTTCTCCAAAGCAAAATAGACCATTTCACTTTCTATACCTTCTACCAATCCACTACAGATTTGAATCTCCCTCCATTCCAGGCCCAAGTATATCGCTTGGCAGTCTCTGTGCTTAGAACATAATGTTACTGTTTTTGCTAAGTGCTGTCACGTCAAGTCTCACTCATAACAACCCTGTATAGGGTTTCTGAGGCTGTAAATCTTTGCAGGAGCTTAAAGCCTCATCTTTTTCCCACAAATAATGAAGAAATTGAATAATTTTACCAACTTCTTCAGTCTGAAATTAACCAAACATGCAATCAAGATGCATGGAATACACAGACTGGAATGTGAAAGTTGGAAACAGAGAGGAAGGCTGTGAAGTTGGAAAACATAGCTTTGGTGATTGGAAAGATGCTAGAAATCACATGGCAGAATTTTGAAAGACTAAGGACTTGCAATATCTGTTTTTCACCAACATAAAAGGTGACTATGTGGACCTCACCAGATGGAAACAAATTGACCACATCTGTGGAAAGACACCGTGGAGAAGCTCAATATTATCAGCCAAAACAAGGCCAGGGAAAAACTATGGAACAAACCATCAATTGCTTGTATGTAAGTTCAGGTTGAGGTTGAAGAAAATGAAAACAAGTCCATAAGAATCAAAATGAGTCCGTATTCATTCATAGTGACCCTGAATAAGGTTTCTGAGGCTATAAATCTTTATTGGAACAGAAAATCTCACCTTTCTCCCATGGAGTGGCTAGTAGATTCAAACTGCTGACCTTGTGGTTAACAGCCCAGCTCATAACCCAGTGTGCTACCAGGGCTCCACCTGAATTTAGAGATCATCTGAAGAATAGATTTGATGTATTAGATACTAATGACTGAAGACAGGAGGAGTTGTGGTATGACATCAAGAACATAAACATGAAGAAATCAAAAGATCATTAAAAAACAAGAAAGAAAGAAAGACCACAGTGGATGTCAGAAGAGACACTGAAATTTGTTCTTGAATGTAGAGAAGCTGAAGAGACCAGAAGCAATAAAGCTGAACAGAACATTTCAAAAGACAGCTGCAGAATACAAAGAAAGTATTATGATGAAAGTCAGAAAACCAAAAGCAATGAAAACACTCAGCAATTCTTATGCTGAAAAAACTGAAGGAAAAAAATTCAAGCCTTAACCTGAAATACTGAAGAACTCTCTGGACAAAATATTGAATGATGCAGTAAGCATCAGAAGAAGATGGAAGGAAGTACACTGAGTCACTATACCAAAAAAAAAAAAAAAAAAAAAAAAAAATTGGTTGATATTAAACCATTTCAAGAGGTAGCATATGAATAAAAACCAATGGTATTGAAGGAAGAAGTCAAAGTTGCACTGAAGGCGTTGGTGAGAAACAGGGCTCTAAGAATTGACAGAATACAGATTGAAACACTTAAACAAACTAGTGCAGCATTGGAGGAGTTTACTCATCTATGACAAGAAATTTGAATGACAGCTACCTGGCCAACCAATTGGAAGAGATCCATGAATGAACCCATTCCAAATAAAAGTGACCCAACAGAATGTAGAAATCATCAACAATATCATTAATATCACATGCAAGTGAATTTTTGCTGAAGATAATTTAAAACTGGTTGTATCTGTACATCCATAGGGAACTGCCAAAAATTTAAGCTTGTTTTAGAAGAGGATGTAGAATGAGGGATATCACTGCTGATGTCAGATGGATCTTGGCTAAAAACAGAGAATACCAGAAAGAAGTTTACTTGTGCTTTATGGATTATGCAAAATCATTTGACTGTGTGGATCATAACAAATTGTGGATAACATTGAGAAGAAAAGAATTCCAGAACACTAATTGTGCTCATATGAGGAACCTGTACATAAATAGAGAAGCAGTCATTCAAACGGCACAAAAGGCTTCTGAATGGTTTAAAATCAGGAAAGGTGTACATCAGTATTGTATTTTTTTCATCATACTTATTCAATCTGTATGCTGAGCAAATAATTTGAGAAGCTGGATTATATAAAGAAGAACATGACAGCAGGATTGGAAAAAAATTAATCAACAACCTGCTGTATGCAGATAATATGGCCTTGCTTGTGGGAAGTAAAGATAACTTGAAATATTGATGAAGATCAAAGACTACAGCCTTCATTATGAATGACAAAGAAATAAAAAGCACTCACCCCTGGATCAGTAAATAAAATCATGATAAATGGAAAAAGATTGAGGTTATCAAAGACTTCATTTTGCTTGGATCCACGTGAATTGATTCATTTTCATTTTGGTATTGGTGAAGAATATGTTAAGTCCATGGCCTTCCAGAAGAACAAATAGATCTGCCTTGGCAGTATAGCCAGAGTATTTTTTTAAAGTGAGAATGATGAGGTTCCAGTTTTGGTGGCAGAAGAGCAGAGTCAGGTAGGACAGGTTCAGTGGAGAAGGGGCTGAAAACCCAGAGAAGCTGCTCTCTCAGAACAGCACCAGAGCTCTGGAAAGGGTCAGGGCATCAGTTTCCCCACAACTGCCAGTGGGAAAATCACAGTATAAAGGAAAATATTGTGATTTAGGAATTGATCAACACATGGTACTCCCTCTGTGGCCATCCCACCAGGCAGAGGTCAGAGGGTGGGGCTACATCCATACCTGCACAGTGAACTAGTGCTGGCACAGTGACATTGGCAATAGGAGGTGTGTGGGGGACTCTACACATTTTTTCCTCCTCTTTCCTGTCGTACTTTTTTTGTCCAGCCTGGATGCCTTCAGGTGGGTGGGTGCACACCCCCCAAAAAATTCAGTGTTGAGACCACCGCTTTCCCACAGCACAGCAAGAAAGAGCCCTATCTGTCCAAGGGCAAATTCTTTGGCTGCTTCTTTTGACTTCTGCCTGTGGTTCTCAACCCTAAAGTTAACTTGTGTGGGACCCTTTATTCCTACCTATCTAGCAAGAAAAAAAAGCAGGTTTGGCCTGACAGACAAACCATATGAACAATCTATAAAACCCCAACATAAAAAACACAACTATTTCAAGAGTTATGCTGTGCACATGCAGATACCTAACTGACCTTCAGAAACAAATTTATCCCATAAACTTCTCAGTATCTATCTGCACACCTCTACGGTGGTGACAACAGGAGGGGGACTTATCAAGTGGACATTCCCACCCACTACTAGAGGCTTCTACGGTGCACACACACTGCCTGTGCAGCAATACGACTGGCCAGTTGGCCACCGATTTATTTTTGTTTCAAAGTGGTGGCTTTTGTATCTGCTTTTATATTGCTTCTGCTTTTGGTCTTTTTGATCACACATTTTTCCTGGAGGTAGGAGCTTTTTCTCCCCATGATATCCAAGAAGAGTCGGCAATTGTGGCTGTATAGCCAAGCTACAAGCATACCCCATAATATTCCAACATTGAGACAAGAACCAATAACAGTTGCTAAGCATTACATGAGAAAAGGGAAGCCTATCTCCTGATCATATCCACCAGGATACACCCAGTAAGCTTAATAACACAGCAACAAACATCCATTTAAGCATTAAAAACCAACAAAACTACTGGAAATGACAAACAAAACACAACAAAAGATCTCAAAACATGTCCAAAACCAGAAAAGAGTAACTGAGACAAATGAGCTGGAGACAGACAAAGGCTTTCTAGAAGAGGAAGAGCAGGTTTTGAATTTGCCTAAGAAGGAATTCAGAAGACTGATATGGAAACAAATTCAAATGCTCCAAAAAGGGGTAGAGGAAAACAAGGGAGAAGTCAGGAAAGTACTACAAGAGCAATAAAACAACATCAAACAGCATTGGAAACAATTCAAAACCTGCAAAAAGAGGTCCAGATGATTAATAATAAAATATCAGAAATGGACAATACACTGAAAGGGGAAAGGAGCAGAATTGAAGAGATGGAAGCCAGAACCAATGAGTTAGAAGACAAATCTCTCAATACTGCTAAGATAGAAGAGCAAGCAGAAAAAAGGATGAAAAAAATCTGAAGAGAGTCTAAGATTCATGCTGGATAAATGAAGAGGAATAACTTAAAAAATTATTGGCATTCCAGACTGGAAGAAGCAGGGAAGTCGACAGAGGAGATAGTTGAAGAGCTCCTGGAAGAATATTTCCCTAACATCTTGAAAGATGAGAAGATACACATTCAAGAAGCCAAATGTACCCCAGGAAGGATAGACCCCAAAAGAAAATCACCAAGACATATAATAATCAAGCTCTCTAAAATCAAAGACAAGGAGAGAATCCTAAAAGCAGCCAGGCAAAAGAGAAATGTTACTTACAAAAGCAAACATATCATCTTAAGCTGTGACTACTCAGCAGAAACCATGCAGACAAAAAGGAAATGGGAAGACATATACAAAATCCTAAGGAGCTCTAGTAGTGTAGTGGTTACGAATTGGGATGCGAGCCGCAAGGTCAGCAGTTCAAAACTACCAGCAGCTCTGCGGGAGAAAGATGAGGTGGTCTGCTCCTGTAAAGATTTACAGCCTCAGAAACCCTGTGTAGGGTCACGATGAGTTGGAACCAACTCCACAGCACACAACAACAACAACAACAACATACAAAATCCTAAAAGAAAAAAACCTGCCAACCAAGAATCATCTATCTAGCAAAACTGTCAATCAGATACAACCATGCAATCAAAACACATTATAGATGTGTACAGAGCATTCAACATAACAACAGCACAATATACATTCTTCTCCAGTGCACATGGAACATTCTCCAGAATTGACCATGTGTTAGGTCACAAAGCAAGCCTCCATAAATTTAAAAACATCAAAATACTACAGAGCATCTTTTCAGACCACAATACTATAAAATTAGAAATCAACAATAAGAAGAACAAGGAAATAAAGTCGAATGCATGGAAACTGAATAACACCCTGCTGAAACGCAACTGGGTAAAAGAAGAAATTAAATGTGAATTAACAAAGTTCCTAGAAACAAATGAGAACGAAAACACAATATAGCCAAATCTTTGGGACACGGTATGCGAAAATCACTCGTCTGTCTGTCGTGCTGTGGTGGTTTTGAGTTGCTGTGATTCTGAGGGCTATGCCACCAGTGTTTTAAATAACCAGCAGGGTCACCCATGGTGGAAAGGTTTCAGATGAGCTACAAAACAAAGACAGACTAGGAAGAAAGAGTGACAAACTACTTCCG
>NW_006408707.1:2329751-2330510 GCF_000296735.1 Chrysochloris asiatica
AAGTAACCATGCTGCTGTTTTTATATTCTCTTGAGTCAGTTCCAACTCATAGCGACCTTGTCTAGGATTTCCAAGGAGCAGCTGGTGGGTTTGAACCACCCACCTTGATGATAGCAATCCAGTGCTTATCCTATACTGTCACACCAGAACCATAGGAGGCATTCATATTCCCATTTAACATATGCAAAAACTAAAGTTTATGAATTTGCCCAAGTCTTCCCTTCAAGTATTTTCTTTCCTTGGCTTTCAGATCAAAATTCACCCTTGACTAACAGCTTACCCTTTTTTTGTGGCTCCTCATGGTATTCTTCCTTACTTCTGAATTGTGATGTGTGCCCTCTTCTCTAAATTTACTTACTTGGTGATCTTATTGTATCATGGCTTTAAATACTGGCAACTTCCTAACTTATACTTCTATCCCAGGTGTCTCTCCCACAGTCCACATTTGTATATCCAACTGCTGCTTAGAATGTTTCATCTTCTCTGTTTAGAAGTCTAGATATCTCAATCTCAACATGGCCGAAATTAAACAGTTTTTCCTCCATTAAACCCGCTGCACATACTGCCCTTCCCAACTCCATGATAGCAATTCCTCCCTTACTGTGTATAAGTCAAAAGCCATGGCATCATCTTTGAATCCTTTTTCTTTTACTTAGTCCATACTCTCATACCGACCCTATAGGAGAGAATAGAACTGCTTCATAGGATTTCCAAGGCTGTAATGGTAGCGTCTGGTAGCGTAGTGGTTACGAATCGGGC
>NW_006408707.1:2330610-2339859 GCF_000296735.1 Chrysochloris asiatica
GAAACAAAAATCCTCACCACTGGACCAATAAACAACATTCTTATCAATGGAGAAAAGATTGAAGTTGTCAAGGACTTCATTCTTGGATCAACTATCAACACTCATGGAAGCAACAGTCAAGAAATCAAAGGACGTATTGCATTAGGCAAATCTGCTGCACAAGACCTTTTTAAAATGTTGAAGAGCAACGATGTCTGATTGAGTACTAAAGTGTGCCTGACGCAATAACCTCATATGCATGCGAAAGCTGGACAGTGAATATGGAAGATCGTAGAAGAATTGATGTATTTGAATTATAGTGTTGGAGGAGAATATTGAAAGTGCCATGGGCTGCCAAAAGAACCAATAGATCCGTTTTGGAAGAAGTGCAGCCAGATTACTCCTTGGCGGCCAAGATGGTCAAATTTCGTCTCTCATACTTAGGACATATTGTCAGGAGGGAGCAGTCGCTGGAGAAGGATATCATGTTTGGTAAGGTGGTGAGTCAGAGAAAAAGAGGAAGACCCCCAATGAGATGGATTGGTCAAGTGGCAGCATCGATGGACTCAAGTGTGGCAACAGTGGTGAGGTTGGCCCAGGATTGGGCAGTGTTTCGTTCTGCTGTGTATAAGGTTACTATGAGTTGGTACCGATTTGATTACACCTAACAACAACAACAACATAAAGGCAAGAAGTGACTGGCTTATAAGAGGGGAGCCCTAGTTCTGCACGGGTCAGGGGTAGATAGAACCTCCATTGAATGATTTCCAATCTGTTGGGACCGGACTGGCTACAGGAAATGGGGTAAGACTCTTGTGGAACAATAGTGAATGTTTGCCATCAGGACTGACTGTAAGGGTAGGAAATATAGAGGAAGATGTTTTTTGACAAAAGGAGGAGAGTGATAGATTTTGCAACCCAGGAGCACAGGTCCCTGGGACCATCATGTGAGAAGAGGGGAGAGTGGGACCCTATCCAGAGACTACCAGGGATGGAGACAGAGATGATGACATGGACAGATGGAGCGCCTGGGGACACTGAACTCAGGATGAAGAGGGGCTGTGTGCTGACAGCCAGGGGGTGGGGCCTGTGTGCTGTACCCTTTGGTTATCTGATGATGCCTGGAGGATGAAATGAAATATGATAGGATGGATGTAAAACTGATGTTCTCCCATGTAAACCCACATAATTCACAACAAAACTTTGTTTTAAAAAGTGAGAATGGTGAGACTTCATCTCTTATGTTGAAATTGTCAAAGACTTCATTTCGCTTGGAGCCAGTAGTCAGGAAATCAAATGACATATTACATTAGGCAAATCTACTGCAAAAGAACTCTCAAAAGTGTTAAAGAGTAAAAATGTCCGTTTGAAGACTAAGGTATGCTTGACACAATCTATAGTATCTTCAGTTGTCTCATGGTGGTTGTCGCTATGTGCCATGGAGTCAATTCCATCTTGTAGTGACCCTATATAGGGTTTCCAAGTCTGTAAATCTGTATGGGAGAAGAAATCCCATCTTTCTCCTGTGGAACAGCTGGTCGCCTATAAATGACAAAATTGGACAACGAATAATAATCAATGCATTTGAATTTTTGTGTCTGCAAACAATATTGAAAGTACCGTGAACTGCCAGAAGAATAAAGAAATCTGTATTGGAAGATGTACAGCCAGAAATGCCCCTTTGAATCAAAGAAGAGACTTTGTCTCTCATATTTTGAACATATTGTTAGGAAGGTCCAAGCCCTGGAGAAGGACATTATGCTTGGTAAAGTGGAGGGTCCGAGATAAAGAGGAAGACGTTCAACGAGATGAATTGACTCAGTGGTAGAAAAATGGGCTCAAACATAAGAACAATTGTGAAGATGGCGTAGGACAGCGCAATGTTTCATTCTATTTTGCTTATTCTTCCTATCAGTTGTAACTGACTCAGCAACATCTATTACCAACAACAACATTATATCACCTCCCTATCTGTGGGCTAGAGTCCTGGTGTGGTGCTGTGGTGCTGTGGGATAAAGCACTGGACTGCAAGACTGGTTTGAACCACAAGGTTATCAGTTCAAACTCACCAGTCACTCCTTGGAGACCCTATATAGGATCACTATGAATTGGAACCAAGTCGATGGCACTTAAAAAAACAACACTATCTGTCGTTGGGTGTTGAGCTGCTAACTACACAAAGTCAATTCAAAATCAACAATTGCTCCTCGGAAGAAAGATGAGACTGATCTTGTAAAGATTTACAATCTTATGTTGTTAAATGCCATCGAGTTGGTTCTGACCCAGAGCAACCCAGCATAGGGTTTCTGAGGAGTGGCTGGTGAACTTGAACTGCCAACCTTGGGGTTTAAACCAACTTTGCAGTCTAGCTCATTAACCCACAGCTCCACAAAATCCTATATTGGGACAAGTTTGAATCAATTCAAGGACAGTGGGTTTGGGTTTGGTATCACATATTGGCTTCCAATCTTTAATTCTTTCGTATGTTCTCTTTATTCTAAAATCTGAACACTTCCTTGTGTTTTATAAAAGCTAATAATGCATTGTATTCTTTATTTATTTGCCCCAGAGCTCTTCTCAAATATGTACATATACAGACGGAGGAAGAGCAGAGTCCCCTAGATAAGTACAACATTTGACTCATTCCAGAGTGATTCCTAGGATTTTTGCTGGGTCAGCCATCTGGCTCTGGTACTCTGGGCTGTCTGGTGTCTCCCAACCTTCCATCCCCTTGTTCAGTTTGGTGACAGCTTGCTTCAGTGGTCAAATCCAATCCCCAGCTTCCTTGACCTCTTCAATCACTGAATGGTTATAGTAAACCCGGGTGAGGTGGCAGCCACATGTTGGGGGGCAGAGTAAGGAGGGGAAAAGAAAGGAAACGGGGAGCTCCCAGCTGTGTGGCTGTCAGGGGCTTCTGGTGGGGGAATCTGATGGAGTCAGGAGGTGAGAGGAGGACCAGCTGCTTAGCTGCTATTTATAAGACTGTCATATGGGGAAGTGTGTCTGGCCGGCAGAAGTGAAAGGGAGTGGCGGACTAAACTGGCTCCTTATTTAGCTTTATGACACATACACAGCCCAACTGTGAGAACCCACTCCGTGTGGGGACACCTGGTCAAATCTGCCTCCGCCAGACGGTGAGAAAGAACATTGACATTTCTCAATGGAATTGAAAAATGGCAATGTAATTGGGGTTTCAGCAAAAACAATAGCTTTTTTTCTACCTTTTTCCCCTTTCCTTGTCTCTTCTCTTGGGTATTTCATCAAATGGACTGGAATTACCCCAGCTCTGCACCCAGGAGGCCAGAGCCCCAGGATGACAGCCACACAGCATTAGCTGAGAAAGAACAGAAGCAGAGCTAGACTCTCCAGCTTTAAGCTAGGCAAGAGCAGTCAAAGACTGGAGATTTTTATAACGCCAGCTAAGCACCAGGAAATGGAGTATCTGTTGGTCTCCTGTAGTGGAGAGAGGTTAATAGAGTGGTGTGTTTGGGGTTCGTTTGGGGACCAATGTTACTTAATGTGTTTATTATTGATTTGGAGGAGTGAGTGGATAGTAAGTTAGTCAAGGCAGTGGAGGGCACTAAGTTATTTCACTTAGTAAACACCACAGAGAGTTGTGGAGAATTCAGGAAGGATTTTCCATGGAGTTAAAGAAATTAGAAATGAAAATGTCTTGTTAGATGATGTACTCTGTCCCAGTGGGCTGGCATAGAATTGTTACCTACAATAGAAAATATTTCCTAGAGTTTAATTCAACTTCAATTTTTAAATACCTTGAATATTCTCACTTTCCCCTAGGAATATGGAAGTTCTGTCTCTTCCCTAATGCCTGTATCAAGTACTTCTTTTTAAATTCTTCCTGTTCCTCCTCACAGTTATACCATGGGGATAAGCTTTCTGTGTGGCTTCTCAGTATTTCATTTTCTCTGCAACACATTAAGGGCAGATGGTTAACATTCTTTCTAGCCAATTCTGCTCCATTGTAATTTGTTGTATCTTAAAAAAAACAAAAGTCATTATCCATTCTTTCTAGTCCCCATATCTTGGTAGCTGCCCATCACCTTTCAGCTTTTTCATTAGGCTTTGTTTACCCAGTACCTGTCCTGAATATACCAGCTCCAATGTCAGAGGAAAGAAATGATAAAAATTGTATATAAACATGTATTTATACAAATATCTATTTTTATATCTGTCTAATACATAGACCTGTGGTTGAAGCACAAATTCTTGAAAACCATGTTAGCCATGTAGATTGAAAATCAATTCCAACTTGCCATTCAGGTTCACTGAATGTTCCAAGTATCTACCCAAATTAAACTGTGTCTCAGCTGACTGTGTACTCATGAACTGGTTTGTAGTTTTCCATTCTTAGAACACGGAGATCTTGTTTCCAATGAATCTGCATGGAGCATCTCTTGTTTAAAATAGTCTTTAAAAGGGCAAGCGATAGAGCAGATTGATGATAAATGATTCTTTAAATAAATATATGTGAAATTAAAAAAATAATAATAGACTCCCCTCCTCCTAATTGCTTGTCTAAATCAGGAGTGTGGATAAACATGATTTGAGGCTCAAGTGTACTGTGTGTCCAGGTAAGGTAATGGAGCAGACCCTAACTTTTTATCTAATTAATCAGGTTTTTTTTTCCTTCCCATTGGTAGTATAATTCCATTTTCGAGTTACTACCTATTTGTCTTTCTACTCAACAGAGTTTAGATAAAAAAGAGATAGTATGGGAGAAGCTGGGTGAGGAAAAATTCTTTCATCTTTGTTGTCATATTAGAGAATCAGTTGCTTAGTTGGAATTGACTCATGACACCCTTGAGTGTGCAAAAATCAAACTGTACTCCATAGATTTTTCAGTGGCTGATATTTTGGAACTAGATTGCCAGACAATTCTTGCAAGGCATCTGTAGGCAGACTTGAACCTTTAACCTTGCAGCTGAACTTGTTAACTGTTTGCTCCACCCAGGGACACCTAATTATCTTGTTGTTGATGATGTTGTTCTGTAGAGTTAATTTTGACTTGTAGTAGGACTGCTTCAAGGCTGCAACCATTTATAGAAGAAGACTGTTACATCTTTCTCCTGCAAAATAGCTGGTGGCTTGGAATCGAGGACCTTTCTGTTACCATTCACTTAATCACTGTGCCACCAGGACTCCTTCTAGCAAAACAGGCTTCTAATTGGAGATCTCTCTGCATTGTCTGCTCTTGCCTGGAAGGAAATCTAATACTCTTAGCCCAACCTAGATAAATACTTAGAACTCTTACCTCATGTACTATTTACTTTCTGCACAAGACCTTTTTAAAGTGTTGAAGAGCAAAGATGTCAACTTGAGGACTAAGGTGTGCCTGACGTAAGCCATGTACTTTCAATAACCTCATAAGCATGCGAAAGCTGGACAGTAAATAAGGAAGACCATAGAAGAATTGGTGCATTTGAGTTATGGTGTTGGAGGAGAATATTGAAGGTGCCATGGACTGCCAAAAGAACCAACAGATCTGTTTTGGAAGAAGTGCGGCCAGAGTGCTCCTTGGAGACCAAGATGGCCAAACTTCATCTCTCATACTTTGGACATATTGACAGGAGGGAGCAGTTGCTGGAGAAGGATATCATGCTTGGTAATGTGGAGGGTCAGAGAAAAAGAGGAAGACCCCCAACCAGATGGATTGGCCAAGTGGCAATATCCATGGACTTAAGCGTGACAACAATAGTGGGGTTGGCCCATGGGCAGTGTTTCGTTCTGCTATGCATAAGGTCTCTATGAGTCGGTACTGACTCGATGGCACCTAACAACAACAACAATAATGATTCCAATCAGAAATCATCAAAATTATTGAAACACTTTCTCAAAATTAAAATGCCCGGGGCATACTATAGAGACACTACCCAGCTCTAGTAAGTCTTGTTTGGGGTCTCAGTGTGTTTCTTACAAAACTTCCTAGCTAGTTTCTGAGGGATACTCTAGTTTGAGAACACTAGGGAAGGAGAATTGGGTCTTTCTTGCTCAGTATTTTGTTCTCAGCACCTAAAACAATGAAATCCCTAGGTGGTGCTCAACTGCTAGTTCCAAGTTTGGTGGTTCAAATCCATTCAAAAGAGCCTCAAAGGATAGGCCACAGTCTTGAAAAACCTGTGGAGCACAGTTCTACTCTGCATATACAGGGTTACCTTGAATTGGAATTAACTTCACAATTGGTCTTTAAAGTGTACCTAAGACAGTTCCTCTGAGTGTGGCGCTGTGGGTTAATGTGCCAGACTGCAAAGTCCTTTGAACTGTAAGGTCGATGGTTCAAGCTCATCAGCAGTTCCTTGGAAAACCTATACAGGGTCGCTATGGGTTGGAACTGACTCGATGGCACTTCACAACAACAACAAGACAGTGGCTCAAATATATAGCAATGGTTGTGAGGAATGCAAAAGGCCAGGCTGTGTTTCATTCTGTTGGAACTGTCTCCACGGCACCTAACAACAACATTAAGACAATGTCTGACATATGGAAGCACTTAATAAATGTTAAATTAGTGAATGAATTCCCTAAGGTCATAGGCTGATTCATAACAAAACCATAGAACGCCTGGTCTATAGCTTTTTACTGTTGGAGATATAAAAACAAAAACAAAAATAACTTTAGTTAGCAATATCTTAATCATTGCTCCTTTGGCAATTGTTTATTTAACTTCTCTTTATAATTCCTCTCAGCAATGGCAACAAAAATAAAACAAGACACAAAAAAAGCTGCATACTAATAGGCTCTCTTAATAATTTTACCACAAAATTATATCGTACACTCTCCACTGCCATCTCCCACTTCAGAGTCATCTGTGCTAGAAAGATGATGGATACGCATATTAGTCTCTGGTTGTAATGAACACATCCATTATAAAAGCAATAGTAACTGCAAAGGGGATTATGTGCTTGGTGAAAACATCTCCAGTGCCTTGTAAACACCTCAGCCTTCTGGCAGCCCCCCCTGTGGGCCTATTTACTGCCTCCACGATGCAAGGTAGCTACTGTCTAATTATACACAATTGGCTTGGTTAATCCTGTATAATAATAATTAAAAACAATTCATATTTTTTCTTTTACTCTCTTTATTAACTTTAAACTTTTAAAAGCCTCAGAGGTCCCTGTAGAATCAAAAGCTTATTAAAATATCAAGACATGCGAGCCTTTTCAAGTGCATATTATTACATTTGTTTTTGTTAACATGACACCAGCCCAAAAGAAACTCAGCAGACTTCTGTAGATCAAAACAAAGGCGCTGTGAGGGAAACTGCAGTGTCTGTGCAATGTCACCCATAGTCATAAAGAAACCAGCAGGCCCAGAGGCGCCTTCCTTAACAGCCACTCCCTGACATTCCCAGATGAGCAGGGAATGTCAGGGGAGTGGCTCCACCCTGACTGCTTTGCGCTTAAGGCTTTTGGGATTGGCCTCAGGGAGTCCACCTGGGCTCTGGGAGCTTTTCGCTTACCTTGGTTACCTGGCCCATGGAACCCTAGTGTTAGATCCAACCTGTAGACAAGAGGATTTAGGGGAGCATGGGTAATGGGGAAGGATTTGTTTCAAGTCCTACTTCACTCAAAGTGAACTAGGAAAGAAGCAGCTGCTTGGTTTGTGGTAAAATAAAAGAGTACGTCTTATCTAGATACATAAACCTGTGCGCTTGTTCTGAAAACATAGCCAATGAACATGTTTTATTCTCTCGGTGGGCCTAGGGTAAAGCTGTGGCCATGGTTACTTCAGGATGCCCTTACCTGGTTTCCCCTATTGAAACTGCCCTTTGCCTTAATGCACCGTTTTCTTGACTAGGGAGGTAGGGAGTTAAGGCAAAGTTGTATACAGGGTGTGATTGGGTTGTTGGTTCCCAATGGGAAAGCTTCAGGCCTTGAAAGCCTTCAGATCAACCCAGGTAAGAGTTGTTACTAATTCCCAAAATGGACCATTCTTATTACTTAACCAATAGAGAAATCCACATATTCTATGGAGTATCAGAGCTTTAGACTCAAATTGTTGAAATAGTGGTAAAGGGAAAGATTCCCTTGCTTACTCACACTGAATAATTAGCACTAAATAATTTTAATTGGTCTCAAGAAGCAGAGGAGAGTGTGAATACACATAGGCCACATAGGCAATTAGTTATTCTGAGAAGAGAAGTAACATGATCTATTAGCAATAGCTAGGGTCAGGCACTGAACCATACAAATATGTAACCTTTTGTTTAGGTTAGCAACCATATCCTAGTCAAATCCAAAGACTTAGTACAATGGCTACACTTGTTAAGTGCCCTTGAGTTGGTTCCAACTCATAGTAACCCTATATACAGCAGAAGAAAACACTATCAAATTCTGCATCATGCTCACAGTTGTGTTATATTTGAGCCTTTTGTTGCCACTGTGTCAGTCCATTTTGTTGGAGGTCTTCCTCTTTTTGGCTGACCCTCTAGTTTACCAAGCATGATGTCCTTCTTCTCCAGGGACTGGTCCCTCTTGACAACATGTTGAAAGTACAAGAGACGAAGTCTTACTAACCTGGCTTCTGAGGAGCATTCTGGCTATACTTCTTCTAAGATGGATTTGTTTGTTCTTCTGACAATCCATGGTACTTTCAATATTCTTCTCCAACACCATAGTTCAAATGCACTGACTCTTCTCTGGTCTTCCTTATTCATTGCTTAACTTTCACATGCATATGAGCCTACTGAAACTATCATGGATTAGATTAGGCACACCTTGGTCCTCAAACTGGTTATCTTTGCTCTTAAACACTTTAAAGAGGTGTTTTGCAGCCGATTTGACTAAAGCAGTATGTCATTTGATTTTTTGACTGCTAATTCCATGAGAGTTGATTGTGGATCCAAGAAAAATTAAATCTTTGGTAATGTCAATCTTTTCTCTATTTGCTGTTGTTGGGTGCCATCAAGTCAGTTCCGACTCAAACACTGTCAGGTCTTGCCCCATTCTCACAATTGTTATGTTTGAGTCCATTGCTTTCGCCGTTGTGACAATCCATCTTGTTGGGGTTTTTCCTCTTGTTCACTGATGCTCCAGTCTACCAAGTATAATGTCCTTTTCCAGAGACTGATCCCTCCTGATAACATGTCCAAAGTATGAGAGATGAAGTCTCGTCATCCTGGCTTCTAAGGAACATTCTGACTGTACTTCTTCCAACACAGATTTGTTTGTTCTTCTGGCAGGTCACAGTATGTTATTGTTGTTGTTGTTGTTATGTGCCGTGGAGTCGGTTCCGACTCATAGCGACCCTGTA
>NW_006408707.1:2343539-2352066 GCF_000296735.1 Chrysochloris asiatica
TTCCAAGGGAGAAAGATGAGGCTTTCTGCTCCCATAAAGATTTACAGCCTCGGAAACCCTGTACAGGGTCGCTATGAGTCGGAACCGACTTCACGGCACATAACAACAACAACAATCTTTATGCAAAGGAGCTCTGGTAGCGTAGTGTTTACGAATAGAGTTTAATAGAGTTATAAGAGTTTGCGAACCGCAAGGTCAGCAGTTTGAAACTACCAGCTGTTCCGCTGGAGAAAGGTCTCTATGAGTCGGACCCGACCCCACGGCACATACCAACAACAACAATCTTTATGCGAGGAGGCCTGGTGTGGTGCTGTGGGTAAATGCTGCAGACTGTAAAGCCGTTTGAACTGCAAGGTCGGCGGTTCAAGCTCACCACTCGCTACTCAGAAACCATATACAGGGTCGCTATGTGTCACGACCGACTAGACGGCACTTAACAACAACAACAACAATCTTTTTGCGAGGTTTTTTTTTTTTTTTTTTTTTTTGCTAGAACAGATCCCCATGTCATTTCTACCGTGGAGCTTCTAGTGGGTTTGAACCTCTGACCTTTCAGTTAACAGATGAGAACTTAGCCATTGTGTCACCAGAGTTCTTTGTTATGCATTGTAATCAAGTCAATGGCACACAACAACAACGTTCATCCTCTCTCTGCAAAATATATCTAAATTTGGACCTCTTCTTAGACCTGCACTGTATAGAAACCATCATCTCTTGACTGGATTGTTGTTGTAATTAAATAGTCCCTGCCTCTACCTTTGCCTCCCACAGTTTATTCTCCACACTGCAGCCAGGAGTGTCCTTTCAAAACATAAACCCAATTGTGCTACTTCTCTGCTCAAAATGCTACAATAGTACCTTATTTCACTCAGTAAAAAAAGCCAAAGTCCTTCAACAACCTACAGGGCCCAACAGGATCTCTTGCCCTCCTTTACTTGTCAGACCTTATCTCATTTAAGCTTCCCCTCACTCCCTTAGTTCTAGCCACTGGGTTCCCACTTCTGTTCTGGCTGTTTTCTGTGCTCAAATACTCTACATCTGGAAATTCACAAGGGGACTTGGTAGCATAGAGCGTTATGTGTTGGGCTGCTAACAGTAAGGTCAGGAGTTCGAATCTACCAGCCTTTCCATGGAAGAAAGATGAGGGGTTTTGCTCCTGTGAAGATTTAGAGCCTTGGAAACCCTATACGGTGTCACTGTGATTTGGAACTGCCTCCGTGGCACACCACCATCACTTAGAAAGTACAACTTAATCAATGAAAACAAAAATACAGGAATTAAAAGTGTTCAGGGACTTTTATAACAACTTGACATTGCCCTGTGTATGTGGTCTCTTTGAGTTAAGTGTAGGCCACTTTAGGTACTATTGTCCTCAGGAGTGATATGTTATAAGAGTTAGTGCACTACATATGCGTAGTAGAAACATGCATTGGTTTGTGGTAGATTGGAATTTTTAAAAAATGGTTCTTTGACAAAGGAAATTTAAGAAGAATTAACTATTGTGTTGTTGAAAGTAAATGTATGTTGAGGTAATTTTAAATTAAGATGGAACTTGGAGGTTGGGGGAGAATTCTCTTTATTGCTAGCAGTCAACCTGACAATTTTATGGTCCTTCAAGTAATTTCTCCTTTCTTCTGTCATTTTACTCAGGATCTTTTCCCCCTTTTTCTCCCTTGAAGGTTGTGTATGATCCACTCAGTTAACTTGGAGGAGAAGGGGTACAGGTTCAGCTACAGAGACAAAGAACACAGCTGCTGGTCTTGACAGCTGCTGCTTCTGTTACTGAAACTGGGAATTAACTGAATTGGAGAGATTGGATAGAATTAGCAAACTGTTGAAACGATCTGCTGAGAATTGGCTCCCATTGAGCTGGAAGGGATAGGAATTTGAGGAAGAGGAAGCTCCCTGACACGCACGTAGATTTAGCTGAAGCTGCTGTCATCTCTCCCTCTATCTGAGGGGGATTGGTTTCCCCAGCTTCATCACCCTTCTTGGAGTCATTATCTCTCCTTCCCCTCCACAGACATTTTTCTCTTTTTCTTTGTATCACCTGTGGTAAAGTAGTTATCTTGATCAGGGAAGCATGAAGGGCTCTGACATTTTAATTATCATCTGCCTCCTTGAACAACAAGAATAAGAGGAAAAACAAATCCCCTAAGAGTTACCTGCTAGAGGGTTTTGCCAGGTCTTATTTTATCCTAACTCTCAATGTATAGCTTATAGGGATCTGGCAAATAACACAAAGAGGAAGACTTATGAAAATGCAAAGTCGTGTGTAGTCCACAGAGATAGAGCCCCAGAAGACTGGACTGTGTAGTGAGAAGAACACAGCACCATCATTGCTCTATTTACTTTGTTCTTCTCTTGACCCTAATTAAGTTACATAACCTCTTTGCCTCTGTTTTCTAATATGAAAAATGGGCTAATACCAATATCACTAGTTTGATGTGAAGATTAAAAGTGTTTATGAAATGTATATAAGACACCAAACACAGTCAAGCAACTCATAAGTGTTCAAAATTTTTGGCAGTAATAGTTAGTGTTATGGTAAATTATGTTTAAGTGAATCCTATCAATTTCTGTGACTTTTTCCCATTTGGAATACCTTTTACTCTCTGACAAAGTGATAGGCAAAATAATGCCCCCCAAAATATATCCACATTCAAATTCCTGGAAGCTGTGGCTATGCTGTATTGTGACAAAGAAGTATTAAGGTTGCAAATGCAATAAAGGTTGTTATTCAGCTGACTTTAAAATAGGAAGATTGTCCTGGATTATCTTGGAAGGCTCAATGTCATTACAAAGGGCCTTAAAAGTGGAAGAAGGCAGAAGAATCAGAGTCTGAGAGATTCAGTGTGAAAAGGACTTAACCTACCATTGCTGACTTTGAAGAGGGAATAGAACCATGAGCAAAGGAATATGGGCAGTTTCCAGAAACAAAAAAAGGCAAGGGAAGTAATTCTCCCATGGAGCCTCCAGGAAAGAATGCCTTGATCTTATGCAAGTGAGGCCCATTTCAGACTTCTGGCCTCTGGAAGCATAAAATAATAAATTTGTATTGTTTTAAGGCACTAAATATATGGTCATTTCTTGTAGCAACAATATTAAGCCAATGAACTCAATAAGCACAACAACTCAGAAATAAAATATATTCCACCATGTCTGGTATTTATCGAGCTATAGAAAGGTGAGACTCCTATTCAACAGGCATTAAAACATCAGCGTGCTCTGAATTCCTGCTGTGCACATAAATTGTTGTAGGGTTATAGGGAGAAGGTTGCTGGATAGGGTTTTTGAGGAGAAGATGGTGGGCTTCAACCACTAATATTGTGGTTAACAGACTAGTGTTTATCTTCCAGCATCACACCAAGACACTGTAGAAAGAAGGAAGAAATATAAAATAAACATATACATATGAAATGCATAGTGCAAGGTAAATTTGAAGGACTAGGAAATAGTCCTTCAAATATACTTGCATCATATGTTTCGTATGTATATGTTTATTTTACATAATACTAGGAAAGATCTCCACCACTCATCTGTCAGATTATTGTACTGTGGTGGCTTGCATGTTGCTATGATGATGAAAGCTATACACCTGGTATTTTAAATACAGTAGGGTCACACATGGTGGACAGGTGTCAATGGAGCTTCCAGACTAAGACAGACTAGGAAAAAGGAGTTGGGACTACTTCTGAACGTTTAGCCACTGAACACCTCATGGATAGTAGCAGAACATTGTCAGATATAGTGTCAGAGGATGAAAACAGTAAGAAAAGCACCAGAATATTATCAGAAACAGTGCCAGAAGATAAGCACCTCAGGTTGGAAGGCACTCAAAATATAACTGAGGAAAAGCTTACTTCTCAACATAGAGCTGACTGTGAAAACATGAAAGGAGTAAAGCTTTGAGGACCTTCATTAATTGATGGCACACAACTCAATATGAGCTGAAACAGTTGCAAGCATTCATTAATAATCAGAATATGGAAAGTATGAAGTATAAATGTAGGAAAATTGAAAGTTGTCAAAAATAGAACAAATAAAGACTGATGATCTAGGCATCCATCGGTGAGCCAAAATGGACTGGGATTGGCCATTCTGAATCTGAAAATCATATGGTTTCCTGTGTAAGGAACAACAAATTCAACAGCAATGACGCGACATGCATCATCAAAAAGAACTTTCAAATCTGTTTTAAAGTACAATGCTGTCTGTGATAGGATACTATCCATATGCCTACAGGAAGACCAGTTAATACCATTATTAATCAAATGTACACACCAACCACTAAAGCCAATAAGGAAGAAATTGAAGAATTCTGCCAACTTATTCAGTCTGAAATTCATCAAACATGCAATCAAGATGCATTGGTAATTACTGGTGATTAAAATGTGAAGGTTTGAAACCAAGAGGAAGGATCAGCAGTTGGAAAATTTGGCCTTGGTGATAGATATGATGCTGGAGATCCTATGACAGAAGTTTTCAAGACCAGTGATGTATTCATTGCACATACCTTTTTTAAACAATATAAAGGATGAATATATACACAACCTAACCAGATAGAATACATAAGAATCAAATTAACTACATCTGTGGGAAGAGATGGTGGGAAAGCTCAATATCATTAGCTAAAACAAGGCGAGGGACAGACAGACATGGAATAGACCATCAGTTGCTTATAGCAGTTCAGGCTGAAGCTGAAGAAAATTAAAACAAGACCATGAGTGCCAACACATGACCTTGAACATATCTCACCTGAATTTTGAGACCATCTCAACAACAGATCTGATGCATTAGACAGAAATGACTGGAGACCAGAAGAGCTGTAGTATGACATCAAGAACATCAGACAGGAAGAAAGCAATGGGTCATTAAAAAGACAAGAAAGAATGAAAAGGCAAAAGTGGATATCAGAGAGACTCTGAAATTTACTCTGCAGCACAGAGATCCTAAAGCAAATGGAAGAAATGAGGAAGTAAAAGAACTGAACAGAAAATTTCAAAGGGCAGCTCAAGAAGACAGTCAAATATAAATAATGAAATGCTCAAAGATCTGGAGTTGGAAAACCAAAAGGGAGGAACACACTGAACATTTCTAAAGCTAAAAGAGTTGAAGAAAAATTCAAGCCTCAACTTGAAATATTGAAGAAATCCATGGGCTTTTGAATGAAGCAATGAAGCAAATATTGAATGAAGCGGAAAGTGTCAAAAAAAAAAAAGGATAGAAGGTACACAGTAACTGTAACAAAAACAATGATTTTTTGTTCAGTCATTTCAAGAGGTAACATATAATGAGGTAGCATATGATCGTGAGTCAATAGTGCTGAAGGAAGAAGTACAAGCTACACTGCAGGTGAAAAACAAGGCTCCAGAAATTGTTGGAACACAAATTGAAGTCTTTCAACAAACTGAGGCAGCACTGGAGGAACTCACTCAACTAAGCCAAAAAATCTGGAAGACCTGGCCATCTGATTGTATAAGAGTCATATCTTTGCCCATTCCAAAGAGAGTGACCCAACAGAATGTGAAAATCGTCGGACAATATCATTAATATCACATGCAAGTAAAATTTGTCTCTAGATAATTCAAAAACAGCTGCAACATTACATTGACAGGAAACTGCCAAAGGTTCAAGGTGGATTCAGATGAGGATGTGGAATGAGGGATATCATTGCTGACCTCAGATGAATTTTGGCTGAAAGCAGGTAATAACAGAAAGATGTTTACTTGTGCTTTATTGACTATGCAGAGGCTTTTGACTGTGCGGATCATCACAAGATATGGACCATGTTGAGGAGTATGAGTATTCTGGAACACTTTATGTGCTCCTGAGGAACTTGTACATAGACCAAGAGGCAGTCATTCGAACAAAACAAAGGGATGCTGAATGGTATAAAATCAAGAAAGGTGTGTGCCAAGATTATAGTCTTTCACCATACTTATTCAATCTGAATGTTGAATGAATAATCTGAGATGATGGATTATATGAAGAACAATGTGGCCTCAAGATTGGAAGTAGACTCATTAACAACTAGAGATATGCAGATGATGCGCTCTTTCTTGCTGAAAGTGAAGAGGACTTAAAATACTTAATGATAATGATCAAAGACTACAGTCTTTGGTATGGGTTGTATCTCAATGTAAAATAAACAAAAATCCTTACCACTGCACCAAAAAGCAACATCCATATAAATGGAAAAAAGATTGAGGTTGCTAAAGACTTCATTTTTCTTGGACTTACCACCAACACCCATGGAAACAGCAGTGAAGAAATCAAACAACATATTATTGCATTAGGCAAGTCTGCTACACAAGACCTCTTTAAAGTGTTCAAGAGCAAAGTTTGAGGACTAAAGTGTGCCTGACCCAAGGCATGATATTTTCAATAGCCTCATAAGCATGTGAAAGTTGGACAGTGAATAAGGAAGACAGTGGAAGAATTGATACATTTGAGTTATGGTATTGGAGAAGAATATTAAAAGTACCATAGACTGCTAAAAGAACAAACAAATCTGTGTTGGAAGAAGTACAACCAGAATGTGTTGCAAATATACCTAGGTATATGGCAGAGCATACAGGGGGCAATGTTATGTAAACTTCTTAGTCATAACCAAATCCCTTGAAGGACTGAATCACTGAACTTGAGGACTTAGGACAATAGCCTTGAGGAATATCTAAGTCAGTTGGCATAACTTAATTCATAAAGGCAATGTTATACATCCTGCTTTGGTGAGTAGCGTCTGGGGTCTTAAAATTTTGTGAGTGGCCATCTAAGCATGATACTACTATTGGTTTCTTCTTGTTTGTAGCAAAGAAGATGAAGAAAATCAATGACTCAAGGAAACAATTAGTCCAACGGCCTAATGGACCACATGAGCCACATAGTCTGTACTACCCTGAGACAGAAGAACTAGATGATACCCTACTACAACTACCCACTGCTCTGATTGGAATCACAATAGAAGGCCTTGGATAGAGTGGGAGAAAAATGTAGAACAAAACTTAAAATCATAAAAAAGACCAGATTTATTGGCTGGATGGAAACTGGTGGAACCCCCAAGACCATGACCCTTCAAACCTGGAACAGAACCCACTCTCATAGATCACCTTCAGTCAAACAATTTGTTGTTGCCGTTAGGTGCCATGGAGTCGGAACCGACCCATAGCGACTTTATACACAACGGAACAAAACACTGCCTGATCCTGGGCCAACCTCACTATTTTGCCACACTTGAGTCCATTGATGCTGCCACTTGCCCAATCCATCTTGGTGGGGTCTTCCTCTTTTTCTCTGACCCTCCAACTTACCAAACATGATATCCTTCTCCAGTGACTGCTCCCTCCTGACAATATGTCCAAAGTATGAGAGACAAACTTTGGCCATCTTGGCCTCTAAGGAGCACTCAGGCTACACTTCCTCCAAAACGGTTCTATTGGTTCTTTTGGCAGCCCATGACACTTTCAATATTCTCCTCCAACACCATAACTCAAAGGCATCAATTCTTCTATGGTCTTCCTTTTTCACTGTCCAGCTTTCACATGCAGATGAGGTTATTGAAAATACCATGGCTTGGATCAGGGGCACCTTAGTCCTCAAGCTGACATCTTTGCTTTTCAACACTTTAAAAAGGTCTTGTGCAGCAGATTTTTACTTAATGCAATATGTCGTTTGATCTCTTGACTGCTGCTGCCGTTGAGTGTTGATAGTTGATCCAAGAAGAATGAAGTCCTTGACAACTTCAGTCTTTCCTCCGTTGATAAGAATGTTGTTTATTGGTCCACTGGTGAGGATTCATGAGCACAATTAAGTGTTCTGGAATACTCATACTTCTCAATGTTGTCCATAGCTTGTTATGATCCACACAATTGAAAGCCTTTACATAGTCAATAAAGCACAGATAAACATCTTTCTGATATTCTCTGCTTTCAGCCAAGATCCATCGGAGATCAGCAATGATATCTCTCGTTCCACGGACTCTTCTGAATCTGGCTTGAACCTCTGGAAGTTCTCTGTCAATGGATGATTGTAGCCATTTCTGTATTACCTTTAGAAAATTTTACTCACATGAGATATCAAAGAGATTGTTCGACGATTTCCACATTCTGTTGGGTCACTTCTCTTTTGAATGGGCACAAATATGGATCTCTTCCAATCAGTTGGCCAGATAGTTGTCTTCCAAATTTCTTGGCAGAGAGGAGTGAGTGCCTCCTGTGTCACCTCACTTTCTTGAAAGATTTCAATTTTTATTGCATCAATTCCTGGTGCCTTGTTCTTTGCCAATTCCTTCAATGCACCTTGGAGTTCCTTCTTCAGTATCATTGGCTCTTGATCATATGCTCCCGCTTGAAACGGTTGACCTTTTGGTACAGTGACTCTGTATGCCTTCCATCTTCTCTTGATGCTTTCTGTATCATTCAATAATTTGCTCAGAGAATCTTTCAATAACGAAAGTCGAGGCTTGAATTTTTTCTTCAGTTCCCCCAGCTTGAGAAATACTGAGCGTGTTCTTCCTTTTTGGTTTTCT
>NW_006408707.1:2352166-2353496 GCF_000296735.1 Chrysochloris asiatica
CGGAGCGGCTGGTAGTTTCGAACCGCTGACCTTAAGGTTCGCAGCCCAATTCGTAACCACTACACTACCAGAGCTCCTTAGGCCATAGTATAGTAGCTTTAATAATCTCCTCCAACACCATATTTCAAATGCATCAATTCTTTGCAGTCTTCCTTAATCATTGTTCAACTTTCATGTGCATATGAGGTCACTGAAAATACCATGGCTTTGTTCAGGTGCATGTTGGTCCTCAAACTAATATCTTTGCTCTTTAACACTTTAAAGAGGTCTTGTGCAGCAGATTTGCCTAATGCAATCAGTGGTTTGATTCCTTGACTGTGTATCTAAGCAAAATGAAGTCTCTGACAACTTCAAACTTGTCTCTGTTTTTTATGATATTGTTTATTGATCCAGTTGTGAGGATTTGTTTTCTTTACGTTGCAGTGCAACCCATAGTGAAGGTTGTGGTCTTTGATCTTCAGTAAGCACTTCAAGTCCTCTATTCTTCCAGCAAGTAAGGTTGATTCCTCTTCATATCACAGGTGATTAATGAGTTTTCTTCTAACCTTGATGGCACCTTCTGCATATAATCCAGTTTCTCAGATTATTTGCTCAGCATATAGACTAAATAAGTATGGTGAAAGGATACAACCCTGGTGCATGCCTTTCCTGACTCTAAACCATTCAGTGTTACCTTGCTCTGTTCAAACAAACTGCCTCTTGGTCTATGTACAGGTTCCTCATGAACACATACCCATCCTTTGCAATATAATCCATGGTTTATCATGATCCACACAGTTGAGAGCCTTTGCATAGTAAATAAAGCACAAATAAACATCTTTCTAATATTCTCTGCTTTCAGCCAAGATCCATCTGACATCATCAATGATATCCACCCCTATTTTCATGTCCTGTTCTGAATCTGTCTTGAATTTCTGGCAGCTTCCTGTTGATGTCCTGCGGCAACCTTTTTGAATTATGTAGCATAATGGTTATGAATCGGGCTGTGAACCACAACGTCAGTAGTTCCAAACTACCCACTGTTCCATCAGAGAAAGATGAGGCTTTCTGCTCCCATAAAGGTTTACAGCCTCAGAAACCCTGTACAGGGTCGCTGTAAGTTGGAACTGACTCCACGGCACATAACCATCAACAACCATTATCAGCAAAGATAATTTTACTTCTGTTTGATAGTAATGGTATTTGTTTAGCATATAGTTATTAAATGAATTAGCTCATTTATAATCCTTAAAGTAACCACTCACTCATCTCTGCCAAGAAATTTGGAGGACAACTGTCTGGCCGACTGATTGGAAGAGATCAATGTTTATGCCCATTCCAAAGAGAGGTG
>NW_006408707.1:2359730-2366493 GCF_000296735.1 Chrysochloris asiatica
AACCTAATTCAGAGATTTCCAGTGAAGATTTGTAGGTGCTTTGGGGGAAATGTTAGTTAGAAGCAAATAGCAACTCTCCTATAAGCTGTCATTTCCATGAACACTAGACTATCGTGTCTTCTAGAAGAGCATTTCTAGGAAGCATAAACTATTTGCTCAGGGTCACAGGGTAAGGATGACACAACACATGGCAGGGAAAGGCAGGAATTTCATGAATCTGTCCAGTGACAAGGAACTGACTTCATGAATATAGCAGCTTCAAGGTAGTATTCACTGGTCTTAAAAACCCTCTGGGAGTGAGCAGATGTATTAGGGATTTAGCCTCAGAGTTGATTTTGACAAAGAAGTGCAGCTGAATCTTCAGGGACTGGGCTCAGGTGGTGTGTGGTAGGACAGCAATGTCTATGTCTTCCCCTAATCTGGAACTATACAGCTCATCCAACCAGCAGTCAGCCTTAGACCTTGTCAGTGGCCCTAGCCTACTCCATGGGGTTATTATGAAAAGCACAAGAGTTGAAACTTTGCAAACTGAAAAGCAGAAGTTCTCACAGTGTGGTTCCAAATCAACAGCATCAACATTCTACCACAAACCTACAGAGTTAGAAGCTCAGGTGTGGGGTTCAGCACTAGATATTTCAATAAAGCTTCCAGGAGATTCTGGTGCACACTACAGTTTAAGAGTGGCTGTTGTTCAGTTATAAAGTGACTTTTTTATGAAGGGTTTCCTGGTATCTTTCCTACCCCATCCTTCTTCCCGACTTCTAGATTCACAGTTAGGGACAGCAACAATCACAGTTTTATGACTAAAAGTAGCATGTTCCTAGAAATACTGAAGTCTCAGACAAATCAGGGTCACTCCAGAAAAAACTTACTGCTGTGTGGCTGTATGTCTTTTTGTTCTCTCTTCCTTACTCCTACTTCTACTCTCAACAACAACAGCTCCAGCCAGACCTTTAATGAGCTTATCTGGCCTGTTGAAGCATCTTCCAACCAATGGAAATAAAGGACATTCACTGACTCATTCATCATTGCTGACATCAGATGGATCTTGGCTGAAAGCAGAGAATGTCAGAAAGATGTTTTGTTGTTATTGTTGATTAGTGCTGTCCAGTTGGTTCCAACTCATAGTGCCCCTGTATAGGGTTTCTGAGGAGTGGCTGGTGAGTTTGAACCACTGATCTTGTGGCTTAAACCAACACATAGTGCCACATCAGAACTCCAGGAAGATGTTTGTTGTTGTTGTTGTTATGTGCCGTGGAGTTGGTTCCAACTCATAGCGACCCAGCACAGGGTTTCCGAAGCTGCAAATTTTTACAGGAGCAGAAAGGCTTATCTTTCTCCTGCTGAACAGCTGGTAGTTTCAAACTGCTGACCCTGAGGTTTGCAGCCCGATTCATAACCACTACGCTACCAGAACTCCTTAAGAAGATGTTTACCTGTGCTTTATTGGCTACACAAAGGCATCAGGATTAGAGGAAGACTCATTAACACCCTGTGATATGTAGATGATACAACCTTGCTTTCTGAAAGAGAAGAGGTCTTAAAATATTTAATGATGAAAATCAAAGATCTTTGGTATAGGTTGCATCTTAATGTAAAGAAAACAAAAATCCTCATCACTGGACCAATAAACAACATCCATATAAATGGAGAAAAGATTGAAGTTGTCAAAGACTTCATTTTGCCTGGATCAACCATCAACATGCATGGAAGCAGTATTCAAGAAATCAAACGATGTATTGCATTTGGCAAATCTGCTGCACAAGACCTCTTTAAAGTGTTGTAGAGCAAAGATACCAGTTTGAGGACTAAGGTGAACCTGACCCAAGCCATGGTATTTTCAATAACCTCATAAGCATGTGAAAGTTGGGCAATGAATAAGGAAGACCATAGAAAACTTGATACATTGGAGTTATGCTGTTGGAGGGGAATATTGAAAGTACCATTAAGTTCCTGTGCAGCAGATTTGCCTAATGCAATACGTCGTCTGATCTCTTGACTGCTGCTTCTGCGAGTGTTGATAGTTGATCCAAGAAGAATGAAGTCCTTGACAACTTCAATCTTTTCTCCATTGATAAGAATGTTGTTTATTGGTCCAGTGGCGAAGATTTTTGTTTTCTTGACATTGAGATGTAATCCATCCAGAAGGCTGTGCTCTTTGATCTTCATCAGTAAATGTTTTAAGTCCTCTTCACTTTCAGCAAGCAAGGTTGTATCATCTGCATATCGCAGGTTGTTAATGAGTCTTCCTCCAATCCTGATGCCATGTTTTTCTTCAGAGAACCCAGCTTCTCGTATCATTTGCTCAGCACACAGGTTGAATAAGTACAGTGAAAGAACACACCATTGTCTCACACGTTTCTTAATTTTGAAACATTCAGTGTTCCCATGCTCTGGTCGAACAACTGCTTCTTGGTCCAGGTACAGATTCCTCATGAGTACAATTAAGTGTTCTGGAATACTCTTACTTCATAATGTTGTCCATAGCTTGTCATGATCCACAAAATTGAAAGCCTTTGGGTAGTTAATAAAGCACAGGTAAACATCTTTCTGATAGTCTCTGCTTTTAGCCAAGATCCATCGGACATCAGCAATGATATCTCTCGTTCCACAGCCTCTTCTGAATCCAGCTTGAACCTCTGGAAGTTCTCTGTCAATGTATGATTGCAGCCGTTTCTGTATTACCTTTAGCAAAACTTTACTCGCTTGAGATATCAAAGAGATTTCCGCATTCCGTTGAGTCACCTCTCTTTGGAATGGGCACAAATATGGATCTCTTCCAATCAGTCGGCCAGATAGTTGTCTTCCAAATTTCTTGGCAGAGATGAGTGAGTGCCTCCTGTGCCGCCTCACTTTCCTGAAAGATTTCAATTTTTATTCCATCAATTCCTGGTGCCTTGTTCTTTGCCAATTCCTTCAATGCACTTTGGACTTCCTCCCTAAGTATCATTGGCTCTTGATCATGTGATACCTCTTGAAATGGTTGAACATTAACCATTTCCTTTTGGTACAAAAGTTAATGCCTATAGAATCCTTCAATATTGCAACTTGAGGCTTGAATTTTGTCTTCAGTTCTTTCAGCTTGAGAAATGTCAAGTGTATTCTTCTCTTTTGGTTTCCTAACTCCAGGTATTTGCACTTTTCATTGTAATACTTTATCTACTCATGCTGCCTTTGAAATTTTCTGGTCAGCTCTTTTACATAATCATTTCTTCCATTTTTAGCTACTCTACATTCAAGAGCAAATTTCAGTCTCTTCTGACACACACTTTGGTCTTCTCTTCCTTACCTCTCTTTTTAAAGACCATTTGGCTTGTTTATATCCAATGTCCTTGATGTCATCCCACACCTCCTTAAGTCTTTGGTCATTAATTTCCAACATATCAAATATCTTCTTGAGATGGTGTCTTAATTCATGTGGAATATACTTAAAGTAAACTTCGGTTCTCATGAATTTGTTTTAGTTCAGATTCAACTTGAACTAGCATAAGGAGCATTACTTTTCTATTCTGCAGTCTGTGCTTGGACTTCTAACTGGTAATATTGAGCATCACCATCATATCTTTCCATTGATGTATGTTGTCATTTATGTTGAAAACGTATTGGCAGCCATTGGTCTTGCAAATTTCTATCATGTGGTCTCTGGCATCCTTTCTATCACCAAGGCTATACTTGCCAATTACTGATCTTGTTTCCAACTTTCACATTCCAATTATCAGTAGTTATCAGTATATCTTGATTGTGTGTTTTATCAATTTCAGACTTCAGAAGAAGGTAAAAATCTTCCATTTCTTCATCTTTGGCATTAGTGGTTGGCATGAAAATTTGAATGGCAGTTCATTAATTGCTCTTACTTTTAGGTATATGGATATCATCTTATCACTGACAGTGTTCTACTTCAGGTTGATCTTGACAAGTTTTTATTGTTGATGAATGACAAGACATTCCTCTATAATTTGTCATTCTGGGCATAGTAGACCATGTTTGTGTCTCCTTTCTGATTCCTTCCCCGTATACCTCACAGCCCATCACTGATAATGTCACTGGAACTCAAAGACTTCCAAAGGATTTTCCGTATTTATTGAACTGACTGACTATTCCTCAGCCCTGTGTTGAAGGTCAAATTCTTTCTATAAATTCACTCATTCCTGCCTTCTAGAATGTGTCCAATGCCCCATATATATTTTTTAATTGTGGTGAAATTCATATGACATAAAATTAGCCAGTTTAAAGTGGACAATTCAATTTATGACAATCACAATGCTTTGCAACCACCACCTCTATTGAGTTCTAAAATATTTTCATCACCCCAAATTAGACCTTATACCAATTAATTAAGTGTTCTCCGTTTCCTCTTCTCTGCAGTCCCTGGAAATCACCAATCTGTGTTCCTTCTATTGATTAGCCTATTCTGTATATTGTATATAAATTTAATCATATACTAAGTTGTAACCATTTTTGTCTGTCTTCTTTAATTTGTTGTTGTTAAATGTAGTGGAGTCAGTGCTGACCCAAAATGACCCTATATAGGGCTTCCCAGGAGCAGCTGATAAGTTTGAACCACCAACCTTGTGTTTAGCAGTCCAGTGCTTATCCTACAGTGCCACACCAGCACGTTTTCTAGGTTCACGTATAAATACTCCATTCATTTTTATTTCCGAATATTTCATTGTATGTATATACAAGTTGTTTAACTATTCATCTGTTAGTGGACATGTGAGCTATTTCCACCTTTTGGCTATTGTGAATAGTGTTGCTATGAACCTATGTATGTTGTTGTTGTTATGTATATGTATGCATATAAGCATATACATATATGTATGTTATGTATACATAATATATATATTTTGAGTATCTATTTTGAATTATTTCATATATATACCTTAGGAGCCCTGGTCTGGCACTGTGGGCTAATGTGTCAGACTGCAAAGTCATTTGAACTGCAAGCTTGGTGGTTCAAGCTCACCAGCTGCTCCTTGGAAACCCCATACAGGGTTGCTATGGGTCGAATTGACTCAATGGCACTTAACAACAACATATACCTAGGAGTGGAATTTTGGGAGTCCTGGTGTAGCGCTGCAGATTTACATGCTGGACTGCAAGGTCGGTTTGAACAGCAATGTCAGTGGTTCAAGTTCACCAAGGTCAGTGGTTCAAGTTCACCAAACTCCTCAAAAATCCTGTACAAGAGAGGGCGGCGCTTCCCTGACCAGGCAGGACAGGTACGTGGGCTCGGGAAAAAGTAAAGGGCGGTATCACAAATTGGGCCCGGCCTGGTAGACAGACAGCTTTTGGGCAAACATAAAACATTAGGCTGCAACTTTATGAACTTGTTTTTTTTGAAGGATCAAACTATTGAGGAGTTACGAGCATTTTTAACTTCCACCCGTCTGCTCCGGGCTCCTACCTGGGGACGGCCCCGCATACTGCAGAACTTAGCAGGTCCTGAGCAGACCCATTCAAAAGGCTGATGCTCTCAGAGAACTAGAGGGGCCACAGGAACCAACATAGTCCATTCCAGGGGCGTCCTCATTGCCACATTAGGTAATACCGGTGTGTATATAGGACAAATTGGGGGGCTCAAGGCACAGGGAGACAAAGAGAGGCATTTTAGACGTCATCAAAAACAGACCCCATCTGCCTACAAGCACCAAGCCCATCCCCCACCTCTTCGGCCTAGGCCAGCCCTCTGCTCAGCCTCCTAGCCTCAGGCCCGCCCATCAAAGCATCAAGGTTTGGGCCAGCCCAAGCTGAGTAGCAGCTTAATACCAGTAACAAAGCACCCCTGCTATGGTTTAATCCGCCAGACTGCAAAGCCTTTAGAATTGCAGGAACTGTGGTGCTAGCTCAACAGGTGCTATTGGAAACCCTATACTGGGTAGCTGTGGGTCATAATCCACCCCACAGCATTTCAACAAGTAGCAAAACTCAGAGGGGCCTGAAACAGAGTAAGAACATTACAGACTAACTGAAGAAGCAGAGAGGGCAGAGCTTGCTGGCGGCTAGGGTGAAGGCATAGTGAAGGTTGCCATCAAAAGTGGCTTGGAATTCCAGGCAGAAAGGAGGCAAGACAGAGCTCTGGGATTCGGACCCACAGAGATAGGAGTGGTTTGGAGGCTTGGAGGCTTGTAGCCTGTGGAATTTGGAGCGGAGGTGGGAGGTCGTGTACCCTTGAGTCCGCTGGCCTGGCTCGGAGGCCTGGGCCCACATCCTGGGCTAGAAAGAGCGGCTGGACTAAGTAGGGGCCACAGAGATGCCGCAGAAACGCTCTGCAGGAACATTTAGGGGGGAAAAAAATAAAAAAGGTGCACGGTGTGCTTTGCTGATTTTGGGTGGTTCTGATCTTGTTTTTTTTCTTTTATGTCGGGAGTGGGTGCACTCACAGTTTGCCCACATACATCTGGGTGAGTGGAGGTGGGGGTTTAGCCAAGTGGCCGGGACCCGCCCTCACCACTGGCGCTTTCCTCTGCCAGGAGCTTAGCACCTGGGCCAGGCTGAGACGCGGATTTGGTCTGCCTTTCTTCACTGGTTTGAGAGGGAGCCCAGCGTAGTGCTGTGAGTTGAGATGCTGCACTGCAAATTCTTTTGAACAACAAGGCCGGTAGGACAGAACCAGTGGTTCATGCTCACCAGCCACTCATCGGAAACCTTATACAGGAGACATGGATGTGTGTCCTATTTGGTTGGCTTACATTCACTGGTTTGAGAGGCGTCCCATTGTAGCGCTGGGGATTGGGGTGCCACTGCAGGGCCTTTTGGTCTG
>NW_006408707.1:2374268-2381061 GCF_000296735.1 Chrysochloris asiatica
GTAGTGAATAATGCTTATCAGGACGGACTATGAGGGTTGGAAATGCAAAGTAACTCGTGATACTGTAGTGAATAATGCTTATCAGGACGGACTATGAGGGTTGGAAATGCAAAGGTAGAAGTTTTGTAACAAGGAAGGGGGTGATTAAATCTCTAGGATAGGAGAGGAGACCTCTGGGACCATCAACGGAGAAGAGCCGAGAGCGGGACCCTACCCAGAGAAACAGAGATGCCTGAGATGGAGGCAGAGATGATGACGCAGAGTGATGAAGCAACTGGGGACTTTGGACCCAGAGAGGGAAAGGGACTGTGGGCCGAAAACTGGGGGGAGAAGGGGAAGTGTAGGGGACGGGTTTCTGGGATATACCCTTTGGGTGGTTAATGACGCATGGAGGGGATTGGAATCATGGCAATGAGATGATATACAATGGAATGAATGTAAAACTAAAGTTCCTCCATGTAAACTATCATATAATTCACAATAAAACATTAAAAAAAAAAAAAAAAAAATCCTGTACAGGGTCACTATGAGTTGAAACTGACTTGATGGCACCTAACAACATAGCAGCAAAAATAGGAATATCTTCGTTATCTAGTGCTATTGTTGTTGTTCAGAGCCATTGAGTAGATTTTGACTCATAGTGACCCTTTACAGGGTTTCCACGGAATGGCTGGTGGGTTTGGATCACTGACCTTGCGGTTAGCAGTTCAGTGTTTACCTGATAGCACCATACCTAGTGGTGCCATGACAAAAATACCAGAGGCAGATGGCTTTAACCAAGATTAATTTATTCTCTCATAGTTTAAAAGGCTAGAAGTCTGAATTCAGTGGGCCAATTCCAAAGGAAGTCTTTCTCTCTATGTTGGATCTAGGGGAAGGTTCTTGTCATCAATCTTCTTACAGATCTAAGAGTTTCTCAACACAGTAAACCAGGGTCCAAAAAAACCACTCTGCTTCCAGCTCTTTTTTCTTGATGGTATTCAGGTCCCTCTGATCTCTGCTTACTTGTTTAAGATTTCTTATATCGTAAAAGGTATCCTGGTGCGGTGCTGCAGGATAATGTACTGGACCTCAAGGTCATCTTGAATCGCAAGGTTGGTTGCTCAAATTTACCAGCTTGTCCTTGGAAACCGTGTACAGGGTTACTATGAGTCAGGAATGACTCAACAGCACCTAACGTTAACATATCTCAAAAGGGACTTCTGGTGTGGCACTGTAGGATATGCAGGGTTACTATGAGTCAGGAATGACTCAACAGCACCTAACGTTAACATATCTCAAAAGGGACTTCTGGTGTGGCACTGTAGGATATGCACTGGATTGAGAACCACAAGGTTGGCAGTTCAAACACACCAACTGCTTCTTGGAAACCCTGTACAGGTTCACTATGAATCAGAATTTATTGAACAATACTTAACAACAACAATATATCTCAAAGAGGTTGACTCAAGATACAACCTGGTCCGATAGATTGTGTCCTGCCTCACATATATAACTACCTCTAATCCTGCCTCATTAACATCACACAGATTAGTATTTACAACACATATAATAACCACATCAGATCACAAAATTGAGCATAATTATATAATACTGAGAATCATAGCCTAGCCAAGTGGACACAGATTTTTTTTTTGGAGACCTATAATTCAATGTGTAACAGGAGTCCTTTGGTAATATAGGAGTCCTGGTGTGGCACTGTAGGATAAAGCACTGAACCACAAGGTCAGTTTGAAACACAAGGTTCGCAGTTCAAATTCACCAGTCATTCCTTGAAAACCCTATACAGGGTCACCATGAGTAGGAACCAATTCAATGGCACTCAACAACAACAAGAATAGTAGTTTTATGTTTTAATTTTTGAGGAAATGATAAACTTTTCCACAGCACCGGAACCATTTTATGCTTCCAGCAACAATGTACAAGAGTTTTAATTTCACCACATACTCAGCAACACTTGTTCTTTTCTTTAAAAAAAAAAAAAAAAATGTGCTGTAGTCATCCTAATGGGGGAGTGCAGTGGTTCCATACAATAAGCACTGGGCTACGAACCACAAGGTCCACAGTTTGAGCCCATCAGCCGCTCTGAGAGAGAACAATGAGGGTTACTGCTGCCGTGAATATTTAAAGCCTTGGAAACATTTTACAGGGTTGTTATGAGTCAGAATCAATTCAATGGCACTTAACAACAACAACATCTTAGTGGGTGTGAAGTTGTATAATTACCTAAAACCTCATTGCCATCAACTTGATTCCTTGTCATGGTGACCCCAAATGTTATAGGTCAAACTAAACGTCTTAGCACTTTTTTGGTTGTACTCTTTACAGAAGCAGATTGTTGGGCCTTTATCTACAATACTCACGGGTGGGTCTGAATTGCCAACCTCTATGTTAGCAGCAGGAGTCCTGGTGTGGCATTATGGGCTAATGTGTCAGACTGCAAAGTCATTTGAACTGCAAGGTCAGTGCTTCAAGCTCACCAGCGGCTCATTAGAAACCCTATACAGGGTCGCTATGGGTCGGAATCAACTTGACTGCACTTAACAACAACATGTTAGCAGCAGAGCCCAAAATATTTATACCGCTCAGAGCCCTTAGTTAAATGGTGTTTTCATAACATAAATACCGTGAATTTGTGGCTTTAATGAATAGAAATTAATTTTCTTAAACTTCTGAAAGCTAAAGTTCAAATCAGGGTCTGAGCTAAGCGTATTCCTTTGGGACCTATCTTCTAGTTTCTGGTGTCTACTGGCAGTATTTGGCACCTCTTTGCTTATAGATGTGTCCTCATATGGCGTCTGTCTCTGCTCTGTATATATTACTGTACCCATAATGCTCTTTTTATGACTCAAAAGTGAGTTATACAGGGTTAGGATCCATCCCAGTCTGGTATAACCTCATTAACCTAACAAAAGAACAAGAATCTAGAAACCTATTTCCAAATATGGTCATATTTATAGATACTAGGGTCAGAATTTTTACATTAATTTAGAGAATACGATTCAATCCATAACAAAGGTGGCACCTCATTATGGTTTCTATTTGCATTTTCCTAATGACTAATGATTGTAAGTACCTTTTCATGTCCTTTTTCACCATTTGTATATCTTCTTTAAAGAAATTTTTATTCAAGTTCTTTGCCCAGTTTTTAATTGGATTGCTTGTCTTTTTGTCACTGAGTTGTACCATGCCACATCTTTTCCTGCAAAAAGATTTTCAAAGTATTTCAGGCAATTTTTCCAAGAAGTACTTTGTGATTTCCATAATTGAACATGAATATGGTCCTTTTCATATTTTATTTTCTATCTATTCATGTCCTTTTATGTCCTTGGGAGATATATTATAGTTGTCCTGGTAATCCTGCAGGGCTAGACCACTAGTAGTAATTGTATATAAACCTTTGGGAGGCAAACACATTAGATAATTGCCGGACCACATGGACGATGTAATGACAGAGAAGAACGCAGGCCCTCATGGGTATAAGAATGCTTGACACACCTTCAGAAGAGCAGAAAACGCTTTTAGGGATAAGGGCACCTAAGTTGTTGTTTAAGGAGCTCTGGTAGCGTAGTGGTTACGAATTGGTCTGCGAACTTCAAGGTCAGTAGGTCGAAACTACCAGCTGTTCTGTGGGAGAAACATGAGGCATTCTGCTCCCGTAAATATTTACAACCTCGGAAATCCTGTACAGGGTAGCGATGAGTCAGAACCGACTCCACAACACATAACCACCACCACCAAATTCTTGTTTGGAGTTCTGTTGTGGCACTGTAGAATACTTGACCACAAGATCAGTTTGAACCACAAGGTCGATGTTTCAAAATCACCAGCCACTCCTCGGAAACCCTGTATCGCTAGGAGTTGGAACTGACTGGACAGCCCAAGTTGATTCCTACTCCTAGTGACCCTATATACGGTTTCTTAAGGAGCCGCTGATGGGTTTAAATCACCGACCTTGTGTTTAGCAGTCTACTGCTTATCCTATAGCACCACATCAGGACTGTCTTTTAGAAGATAAGGACACTGGGTAGAATTTTTCCAGTCAAAGAGCACATGGAGTGCATTCGTTTTTATCATTACACAGGCAAGCAGTTTAATGGGTCATCAAATTAGTGGTTTGAACCACCTATTCCCTAAGGTATGAATCAAATCAAGTGTTTACAGGTGTCAGGAAGACAACACAAGTAAGTAAAATTGGAGAGGCAAGAGAAACATTGGGTCTACAGAATACATACATGCCTCTTCTGGAGGGGTCAAGCTCCTCAGCCTAGCAATGTGTGCCTTGTGTTGTCAGGGTGTCCAAATTTGTAAAAAGAGCCAGAACTTCTGATTTTTATGTAAAAATATAGTGATCTTTAAACATTATTCTCTGTGGGATAAAGAATTGGACTTTATCCAATATATTTTGTCTTTGTTCTTGGTTCCTGAGAGATAACCTCAAACACTTAGTTCCCAGTTATTAAAGTGTCAAGTGATGGTTCTAGACCACATCTGAAGGCTTATGCTAACGAGGTGACACAGGTAAGCATTAGCTAGGTCAGAAACTTCAGAAAGGGAGTGGGACGTGATTCAATCAATCACGCCTTCTTAATGAGGACACAGACGTTCCATGGGTTTCTTGGTTGGTGACAGACATTGATGCATGTGGAAGGGTAACATACCCCTTTTGGTGACATTACTTTGAGTAAGGAGTATTCCTAGAATGTGCTCCATCTGTCATTTCACTTGTATCCTTTTTGCTACCATAACACTGTAATTATAAAGATAGCACTTTCTTAAGATTTCTGACTTATGCTAAAAAATTAGCCAGCCTGAGGGAGTAATGAGAGCCAGAAGGTCAGATGCAAGTGGGGGGCCCTGGAGACCCCTGAACTTACGACTGGCATCCTGAAGGAGTAGTGTGAAAACTCCAAATTTGTAGCAAACAGAAATGATGGTGTCATGGGGATTGCAAGCTTTCAACTAGTGTCTAAAGTCTTAGACAGGTTTTTAAGTTTGGAAAAATGTGTCCTATAACTTGTGAGATCTGGCCTGGCTCCAGATGTTTAGGGTCAAAAGAAGTGCTGTGTGTGCAGTTAGTGTCAATACAGAAGTGGAACAGAGGAGGACATCCTTGATAATACATTCCATTTGATGGTTTCTTACAATTTGATGTCAGAGAAATAGGATTTGATTTTTCCAAATACACTTTTACCCAACTTTTAAGAAATTTATTCGTCTGATTTTATTTTTTGAAGGATCAAATTATTATCAAGATTACGCATGCATCAAGGAGCTCTGGTAGCGTAGTGGTTACGAATCGGCTGCGAACCTTAATGTCAGCGGTTCGAAACTACCAGCTGCTCCGCGGGAGAAAGATGAGGCTTTCTACTCCCGTAAAGATTTACACCCTCGGAAACCCTGTACAGGGTCGCTATGGGTCGGAACCGACTCGACGGCACTTAACAACAACAAACGCATGCATCAGCATTGGTAGTGGTGTATCTTCTAGTTTTTCCAGTCTCAGGGTTGTAGAACTTGAAATTCACATGGTCCTTTAGTCCCTTGGAGTGCTGGTGCGGCACTGTGGGTTAATGTGCCAGCTGAAAAGCTGTTTCAACTGTAAGGTCAGTGGTTCAAGCTTACCAGCTGCTCCTCGGAAACCCTATACAGGGATAGCTATGGGTCGGATTCGACTCGACATTACTTAACAACAACAACAACATTAGTCCCTTGGACTAATTGTTTCTGTACATCGTTTCTTTCCTTCAATCTTCTTTGTTCCAGAGGGGAACAAAGTTCACTAGTTGCACTTTAATGTCTACTCACAAGCATTTAAAACCCAGTCACTACTCAACAATATAGGATATAGAGCATTGTCTTTGTGGCCAAGCGACCTTGATGCTCCCCATAATTATGACCTAAGCCTCCAGCCCCAATGACTTATTCCATCAAGGTGTTTGGTTATAGCAAAGAAATCCACATATCGTTACCCCTGTTCACTCTATTAAATACATGAACATATTTACAGCTCATACTAATATGTATGAGAGACGAAGTTTAGCCATGTTGGCCTCCAAGGAGCACTCTGGCTGCACCTCTTCCAAAACAGATCTAATGGTTCTTTTGGCAGTCCATGGCATTTTTAGTATTCTCCTCCAACACCACAATTCAAAGGCATCAATTCTTCTACGATCTTCCTATTCACTGTCGAGCTTTCACATCCATATGAGGTTGTTGAAAATACCATGGCTTGGGTCAGGCACACCTTAGTCCTCAAGCTGACATCTCTGCTCTTCAACACTTTAAAAAGTTCCTGAGCAGCAGATTTGCCCAATGCAATTCGTTGTCTGATCACTTGACTGCTGCTTCCGTGAACATTGATAGTTGATCCAAGAAGAATGAAGTCCTTGACAACTTCAATCTTTTCTTGGTTGATAAGAATGTTGTTTATTGTTCCAGTGGTGAGGATTTTTGTTTTCTTGGCATTGAGATGCAATCCATACCGAAGGCTGTGCTCTTTGATCTTCATCAGTAAGTGTTCTAAGTCCTTTTCACTTTCAGCAAGCAAGGTTGTATCATGTGCATATCGCAGGTTGTTAATGAGTCTTCCTCCAATCCTGATGCCATGTTTTACTTCAGAGAACCCAGCTTCTTGTATTATTTGCTCAGCATACAGGTTGAATAAGTATGGTGAAAGAATACAACCTTGTTGCACACCTTTCCCAATTTTAAAACATTCAGTATTCCCATGCTCTGTTTGAACAACTTCTTCTTGGTCCAGGTACAGATTCCTCAGAAGTACAATTAAGTA
>NW_006408707.1:2383209-2384842 GCF_000296735.1 Chrysochloris asiatica
CAAATCCCCCAGCTGTAAACCCTCTGACCCTCCAAACATACCTTTGTATTTGTTTCAGAGTTCCAACACTATCTCGTGAGCCCTCTTGGCCCAGAGTTCCGTGTTGTTGTTGACCGAGCTCCTCACTACACATCTACCCGATCCGCCATCTGAAGGAGCAAGGCCTGATAGTGTAGTGGTTAGACCTCGCTGCTTCGAAGATCTCACTGCTTCCTGGAACTGACTAGACATCACTAAATAACAAAAGCAACAATTACTGATTAAAAAAAAAAAAAGATTACACATGCAAGCTAAGAAAACGTAAGTAAATTACAATTAGGTGGATATTTATTGTATACCTGTAGTAACTCATTCCCTACTAATCACTCATTTACATATTTGCAAATACTAATCACTTTATTTTATTAATAATACTTTATTAACAGAACAAATTGCAAGCTATTTGAGGGCAAGTGCCTTTTGTTCTCCTTCATGGCATTGTACCCAATGCTTAACACTACCAGATACATAGTATGTAGTGAAACAGAGTAGGAATAACATTAAAATTTGAAGTTAGGATATAAGACTTCCAGTCCCAGTTGTTAGTTTATAAAAATTCATCTTGGTTATTTGAGACTTATTAACCTCACTAGTTAATGGCTGTCACTCATCTGTCAGTTTTTTGTACAGTGGTGGCTTGTGAGTTGCTATGATTCTGGAAGCTATGCCATGGGTATCTTAAACATTAGTAGGGTCATCCATGGTGGACAGGTTTGAAATAAGCTTCCAGATGAAGACAGACTAGGAAGGAGTGACCAGCTACTTTAGGATATTTAGCCACTGAAAGCCTTATGAATAGCAGAGAAACACTGTCAGATATAGTGCCAGAAAATGAGCCCCTGAGGTTGGAAGGCACTCAAAATGCTACTGAAGAAAAGCTGCCATCTCAAAGTAGAGTTGACCGTGATGAAGTGAATGGAGTAAAGTCCATGAGAGTAAGGCCCACAGAACCTTCATTTGCTGATGGGGCACAATCAAAATGAAGAGAAACAGCTGTAAACATCTATTAATAATCAGAACATGGAATGTGAGAAGTATGAATGAAGAAAAATTGGAAATTGTCAAAAATTAAATGGAACACATAAACATCAATATGTTAGGCATTAGTGAGCTGAAATGGACTGGTATTGGCCATTTTGAATCTGACAACCACATGGTTTACTTTGCTGGGAATGAGAAATTGAAGAGGAATGATGTTACATTCATTGTTAAAATGAACATATTCAGATCAGTCGTGTGGTACAACACTGTCTGTGATACGATAATATCCATGCACCTACAGGGAAGACCAGTTAATACCTCTATTATTCAAACTTACGCACCAACTACCAAAGCCAGTGTGGACGAAACCGAATTCTACCAACTACTTCAATATGAGATTGATCAAACATGCAATCAAGATGTACTGATCATTACTGGTGATTGGAATGCAAAGGTTGGGAACAAAGAGGAAGGATCAGCAGATGGGAAATATGGCCTTGGTGATAGAAATGATGCTGAAGATGGCATGATAGAATTCTGAAAAACCAATGATTTGTTCATTGCAAATCCCTTCTTTAGACAGCATAAGAGACGACTATACACATGGACCTTG
>NW_006408707.1:2386327-2393821 GCF_000296735.1 Chrysochloris asiatica
GGAGAAAAGATTGAAGTTGTCAGGGACTTCATTCTTCTTCAATCAACTATCGACACTCACGGAAGTAACAGTCAAGAGATTAGATGACATATTGCAAATCTGCTGCACAGGAACTTTTTAAAGTGTTGAAGAGCAAAGATGTCAGCTTAAGGACTAAGGTGTGCCTGATCCAAACCATGGTATTTTCAATAATCTCTTATGGATGCGAAAGCTGGACAGTGAATAAGGAAAATCACAGAAGAATTGATGCCTTTTAATTATGGTATTGGAGGAGAATACTAAAATTGCCATGGACTGCCAAAAGAACCAATAGATCTGTTTTGGAAGAAGTGCAACCAGAGGGTTCCTTAGAGGCCAAGATGGCCAAACTTTGTCTCTCATACTTTGGATATTGTCAGGAGGGATCAGTCGTTGGAGAAGGATATCATATTTGGTAAGATGAAGGGTCAGAGAAAAAGAGGAAGACCCCCAACAAGATGGCTTGACCTGGTGGCAGCATCAATGGCGTCAAGTGCGGCAGCAGTAGTGAGGTTGGCCCAGGATTGGACATTGTTTTGTTCTGCTCTGCATGAGATTGCTATGAGTTGGTTCTGACTCAATGGCACCTAACAACAACAACAACAACAGAAAGAGACAATGGATAAACTCCATATCATTAGTCAAAACAAGGCCAGGGGTGGATTGTGGAACAGACCATCAATTTGTCATGTGCAAATTCAAACTGAAGCTGAAGAAAATGAAAACAAGTCCACAAGAGCCAAAATATGACCTTGAATATATCCTATCTGAATTTAGAGATCATCTGAAAAACAGATTTGAAAACATTAAACACCAAAGACCGAAGACCAGAACAATTGTGGGATGACATCAAGACCATCATACAGGAAGAAAGCAAAAAGGCATTAAGAAGAAAAGAAAGAAGGAAAAGATCAAAATGAATGTCAGAAGAGACACTGAATCTTGCTATCCAGCATAGAGATGCTAAAGCAAATGGAAGAAATGAGGAGGTACAAGAACTGAATAGAAAACTACAAAGGTCAGCTCAAGAAGACAAAGTCAAATATTACAATGAAATGTACAAAAATCTGGAGTCAGAAAATCAAAAAGGAAGAACACGCTCAGCATTTCTCAAGCTGGAGAAATTGAAGAAAAAATTCAAGCCTCAACTTTCATTATTGAAGGATTCGTTGGGAAAATTATTGAATAATGCAGAAAGCATCAAAAGAAGATGGAAGAAATACACAGAGTCTCCGTACCAAAAATAATGGTTGATGTTTAACTGTTTCAACAGGCAGCATATGATCAAGAGCCAATGATACTGAAGGAAGAAGTCCAAGGTGTATTGAGGAATTGGCAAAGAGCAAGGCACCAGGAATTGATGGAATAAAAATTTTAATCTTTCAACAAAGTTAGGCAGCACTGGAGGCACTCACTCATCTATGCTAAGAAATTTGGAAGACAAATATCTGGCTGACCGATTGGAAGAGACCCGTATCTGTGCCCATTCCAAAGAGAGGGGACCCAACAGAATGCAAAATCAGCAGATCCTTTACACCACTATTTGTATCTCCACTGCATTAGAACTTGCCTCAGGGATTGGTATAATAAAATACCTTGCTACAGGGATTGGCATAATACGTAATTGAGCCTGATCAAGCCTCTAGAAGGATTTATTCTGATATTACAGGGATTTCAGGAAGTACAACAGATATTAGATCTAAATAATAGTGAGTAGTCCAATTCTCCTTACTATTTATCATAATGATATATTTACTTCTTGATTATGGCAGATTATACTATGATTTTTGTGATCCTGATAGATGCATAAATAATAGGTAAGGTAATTATAATAGGAAAGTTAATTTTAATGTACCAATTCAAAAAGACTATCTTAGAATTATTTTCCAAGTCATATTTTGTATTAAAAGTGATATCAACAGTATCATCTTTTAATATAAAGTATAGAGGAACATGGTGTGGTGGTTATGTGCTGTGGAGTCGGTTCTGACTCATAGCAACCCTGTACAGGGCTTCCAAAGCTGTAAATCTTTACGGAAGCAGAATGCCTCATCTTTCTCCCATGGAACAGCTGGTAGTTTCGAATTGCTGACCTTGCGGTTTGCAGCCCGATTCATAACCATTACGCTACCAGATACAGGGACATAACAACATTAGTAAGATATGTTCACTATGAATGATGGAATGGTCAATAATTCAAGATCAAAGGGACAACATGTACCTAAGGATAAAAGTGAGAAGGGATGGGAACCTGAATGGAATGGAAATAGGAGCTACCAGGGAGGAAGCCAATGACTAATGTTCCATGGAGGGGAATGCAATCATTGAGATGAATCAAGGTATATTATTTGTTGAATGTAAAGCTGATAATCTTGTCTGTAACTCATCACTTGATTCACAATAAAAAGTAAAAATAAATAAAAACCTACCATGGAAGAAAAAAAGTGATATTATTACTAAATCCTGTGGCACTGTAAGATAAGAACTCGACTGCAAAGTCTGTTTGAACCACAAGGTTGGTGCCCCTTGGAAATGCTATACAGGGTTGCTATGAATGGGAACCGACTCAACAGCACTTAACAGCAACATTATGATTAAGCTTTAAGTAGAGCTAAGAGGAAGACCCTCAGTGAGATGGATTGACACAATGACTACAACAATGGATTCAAACATAACAATGGTGAGGATGGTGCAGGACCAGGCAGTAGTTCTTCTGTTGTCCATAAGGTTGCTATGAATCTGAATCAACTTGACGGCACCTAACAGTAACATTGCTCAGATAAAAATACTAAAATTTGTTTTCACCTTTAATCTTGCTTTTCATTTAAAGTAACATTTTGTGAGAATTGCAACTTTTTATAAATTGTACCGTGCTCTCAATAGATGCTCATAGATGCACATAGATGCTCATAAACTTGTGCTTGTGTTTGAATAAATCTTGGGGTTTGTTTGTTGTTGTTAAGTGACGTCAAGTCGATTCTGACCCATAGCGACCCTGTATAGGGTTTCTGAGGAGCAGTTGGGTGAGCTTGAACCATTGACCTTGCAGGGGTCTGTTTAGCTGAGGTTAATTTTTACTCAGTTGTTTTGATTGGCTTGCCTTGCAATCAAAGGAAACAGTCAACACTTTATGTATCTTAAATAAATGTGTAAGATTATTTCATAATAGGACTACTACAATTTTCACATTGATGACTATAAGTTTTAATTAATGCAATCTTTTAAAAGAAGTATGAATGTTCTTGTTAGAGAAAATGTTGCATAAGGATGTTTTTCCCTATAAAAATTTTAGACTATGTTTGTTGAACTATCAGTCAGAAACCATATAAGGCTTATATGAGAAAAGAGTTGCTTTAAATTCTGGTCTGTTTATTTTTCCTTAGCTAAATTGCTTCTCTACAAAGAATGCTACTGACAAAAAAGGTGAAAATAGGCCAAGAAGATCTGTGGAAATTAATGAAAACCCAGAGTTCTTTTCTTAAAAGAAGGTACCCTCTATATTTCTAGTAGACTCCAGAGTGAATGAACCCAGTGTCCTATAAAATGTTTCCATGCATGAGGATCTCTATGCAGAAATACTTCCTGATTATTTTAGTCAAATTATCTCCTCATGTAATGGCTTTGAACTAGTTAACTTTTGTGTAGAAAAAAAAAATGCCATTTATTTTGAAGGATATGGGAAGGGCGTGTGGATGGTACTGAGCTACATTTCCTTTTCTCTAGTTTTGAAAGATATTTCTTCTTTTTAAGAGAAAAGAATTAGCATAAAGTATTTTCTGGGTATCTCTGAAAGCTGAAAACTGAAGAAAATGGAAATAATGGCCTCTGTACTTGGCTTCCTTCCTCCATAATTGAAAACTCTTCCATATGTTTGCTTTCTTACCTGTCCTCACCCTCTACTCATTCCCATTTTGATTTTCAGGATGGTTGATCTTAGTTTTCTGGTTTCTCTCTTCTGTCCATTATTGTCTGAGAACATTAAGATGTTCCCAGAAATCATTCTTTGGCAGAAGCATAATGTCTTTACTTCTGACAGTGACTAGAGGACTAAGAATTGGAGTACCCCAAGCTATTTTATGGGTACAAAATACATTTTGTCATTTGAATGTTGTTGTTAAGTGCTGTTGAGTCTGTTTCAACCCATAGCGACCCTATATAGGGTTACCAAGGAGCAGCTGATGAGCTTGTCATTTGTATACTGAGGTCCAAATCCTTCAAAAAAGTCAACATAAAGATAATTTCTGTGACTATAGAGCATCGTTGTGACTTCATGCAAGAGTGAAAACACAGCACTGGACCCATCCAAGGCCAGACTTCTGCAGAGCTGCTAATTACTGCTCATACTAATGCAGTTATTGCTTATTCTCTGGGCTTAGAAAAATGAGCATGCCACTTGGGCAACAGCTCAGACTGTAAATTGGGTACAGTGTGTTGATCATGACTGAGCATCTGGCTCAAATTAGAGCTTATTAAGGGACATCTGGGAGCCATGCTGAATGGACTTGTCTCATCCCAGAGATGATTTAATGCTAAGACTTTTTTGAGCTGCTTGCTTTACCCAGAACCAGGACATTCATTAGATTTTAAAACTCTATCAATTCACTATTTAAGCCCCTTTGTAAGAAAAAAGATGATATCTAAAATTTCTGCATACCCATTCAAATTCATTTAATTTATATCATCCAACTATAAACTAATCAAATGCTATACTTCAGGATCTTCTGTGCTGGTGGTGGTTGTATTCCATCAAATTGGTACTGACTCATAGTGACCCTGTATAGGGTTTCCGCGGCCATAAATCTTTATAGGAGCAGAAAGTCTCCTCTTTTTCCCATGAAGTGGCTAGTAAACTAGAACTGCTGAACTAGCAATGGGCAGCCCAACATGCAACCCAATACGTTACCAGGCCCTTAAAATTTTCTGTACCTATAACCTATTTTTTGCATCAGTTTTCTTTTCTCCATGGTGTTCACCTCTGCACTTAGATTTGGCATTCTCTTATCTCTATTTAAAACTGTATTCAGGGAGACAGGGCTTGATGGTGGATAGGGTAGAGGTACAGTGAAGTTAGCCATCAGTAATACCACAGAATACCAGGTAAAGAGAGTTCAGGCCAGAGCTCCAAATTTCTGAACCATGTATCTGGGAATATTTTTAAATCTTGAAGGCTTATAGCTAGTGAAACTTGTAGCAGAAGTAAGAAATCGTGTATTTTTTAATCTGACAAACTCAGCGGCCCAGAGCCAACAACTTGGGTGAGACCAAATGGCAAGAACAAGTGGGGGAACAGACCCACCATGACATATCACCACAGGAACCTCACAGCAAAGGTAGACAATGCACTTTGTTGGTTTTGCTTTGTTCTGATTTTTTTCCCTTTTTTTTTTTATATATATATATATATCTGTTCATTGGCCCCACACTGTTTGTGTACCTCCATTTTGGTGACTAGAGGGGGAACCTGAGTGAATGGACACCCTGAACCCCCACCACAAGTGGTGTCTTCTGCCATGCATGCACATAGATACTCTTAGCCCAAGAGCCAGCCCTGAACTGTTTTTCAATAGGGGAAAGGCTAGAACAATGGGTTTGGAGAGGGAAAGAGTGTTTTAAAACAAAACAGGCCAAAAATTAAATTAAATCCTGAGGTACACCATAATAACCAACAGGCGGCTTTGAAGGCAAGAAATTGAAAGAGAATATTAAAGTCATATTAGGATACGGATTTTTTTCCCCCTTCTCTCCCTCCTCTCTCTTTTCTGTGACTACAGACTAAAGTAAACAATCTAGTTTTTTGTTGTTGTTGTTGTTTTTGGCTTTTGGTGGTATTTTTTTCTTTCTTTCTTTCTTGTTGGACAACATGAAGAGGAATAACTTAAGAATTATTGACATTCCAGAACAGGAAGAATCACACAAGTCCACAGAGGAAATAGTTGAAGAACTGTTGGAAGAAAATTTCTCTATCATCCTGAAAAGTGAAAAGATAAACATTCAAGAAGCTCAACAAACCCCAGGAAGGATAAATCCCAAAAGAAAATCACTGAGACATATCATAATAAAGCTCTCCAAAATCAAAGATAAGGAGACACTCCTGAAAGCAACTAAGGAAAACAGAAGTGTTACATACAAAGGCAAGCAAGTCAGATTAAGCTCGGATCTTTCAGCAGAAATCATGCAAGCAAGAAGGCAATGGGGAGACATATATAAAACCCTGAAAGAAAAAAACTGTCAACCAAGAATCCTTTATCCAGCAAAACTATCAATCAAATACGGTTGTGTAATCAAAACATTCCAGGATAAACAGGAGCTAAGGGATTTTGCCAAAGTCAAACCTGTGCTGCAAAGCATCCTAAAGGGAGTTTTGTGAACTGAGAACCAACAAGAACAGACAACAACCAGAGATTAACATGTGTGGCAGCACCTCCCAGAAGTAAATCGACAGAAGGAAGAGTCGAGAACAGAACAAAACTATAAGAACAAACTCAGAGAATCTGGGAGGTCAGTCTATGATCAAAACAACTACAATGTAAAACAAGGTAAACACATAGGAACAAAGATCCAGATGGTGAGAAGGTCGGATAGATTACAAAATAAAACAGACTGCACTAAATGGAGGGAAAAGTAAATGGAATATAAGGTGACCTCAAAGAAAATTAACACTACACAACATACCTAGAAAATGAAAATCCAAGAAGAACATGGGAATATTAAAACTATGAGGAAACTCACAAGAAAGAACACAAAAAGCATGAACTCAGCAAAGGAAGACACAGAGAACAAAGAAAGCAGCAACACAACAAAAAACACACAAACATAATGGCATCGAGTTTGTTCTGACTCGATGGCACCTGACAACAACAACAACAATGGGTCGTAAAGATTTACACCCTCAGAAACCTTGTACAGGGTTGCTATGGGTCGAAACTGACTCGATGGCACTTAACAACAACAACAACAACAACATGGGTCGGAATCGACTCAACGGCACTTAACGGGAGTCCCGATGTGGCACTGTGGGTTAATGATCCAGACTGCAAAGCCGTTTGAACTGAAAGTTGGCGGTTCAAGCTTACCAACTGCTCCTCGGAAACCCTATACAGGGTCGCTATGGGTTGGAATTGACTCGACGGCATTTAACAATAGCAACATCAATAAGTACATTGAATGTAAAAGGATTAAATGCACCAGTTAAGAGATGGAGGGTGGCAGAATGGATAAGAAAACAAGATCCTTCAATATGCTGTGTGCAAGAGACACAGCTTACACACAGAGACAAAAACAGATTAAAAGTCAAAGGATGGATAAAAATATGCCACGCTAATTGTAATAAAAAATGAACAGGAGTGGCAGTGCTAATCTCGGATAAAATAAACTTTAAGGCAAGACCCAGCATAATAGATAAAGATAGACATTATCTCATGATTAAAGGAACAATTGAACAAGATGACATAACCATAATAAATATCTATGCTCCCA
>NW_006408707.1:2394881-2396728 GCF_000296735.1 Chrysochloris asiatica
TTGATCAGGTCATCAAAAGACTCCCAAGCAAAAGAAGTCCAGGCCCAGATGGCTTCACTGGTGAGTTCTACCAAACATTCAGGGAAGAACTGTCACCAATTCTACTCAAATTATTCCGGAATATAGAGGAGGATGGAAAACTTCCTAATGCACTTTATGAAGCCAGCATAACCCTCATACCAAAACCAGGGAAAGACGTCACTAAGAAAGAAAATTATAGACCAATATCCCTCATGAACATAAATGCAAAAATTATCAACAAAATCCTAGCCAACATAATCCAGCAGCACATCAAAAAGATAATATATCATGATCAAGTGGGATTCATATCAGGGATGCAAGGATGGTTCAACATTAGAAAAGCGATCAATGTAATCCACCACATAAATGAGAAAAAGCATCAGATGGACCCCTAAAAGGCATCCTGGGTAACACTGAAGACCAGGTCGTCTCCTGTGACTTTAACAGTGACACCCACTCTTCCACCTTTGATGCTGGGGCTGGCATTGCCCTCAACGACGACTTTGTCAAACTTATTTCCTGGTATGACAATGAATGACAATGTTGCTATAGCAACAGGGTGGTGGATCTTATGGTCTACATGGCCTCCAAAGAATAAGAGCCCCCTGGACCACCAGCCCCAGCAACAGCACTAGAGGAAGAGCGAGGCCCTCAGCTGCTGGGAGTCCTTACCCCAACTGTAATCCCCCTACACACTGAGAAACTCCCATCCTGTTTCCATCAGACCCTCTGGAGAAGGGGAGGGGCTTTACAGAGCCCAGTCTTGTCATGTACCATCAATAAAGTACACTATACAGCCAAAAACAAAAACAAAAACAAAAACAAAACACTACTACAAGAAACCAAAAGAGACTTACAAAAATGGAAGAATGTAGCATGATCCTGGATAGAAAGACTTAACATTGTGGCAATGTCATCTGCCTAAAACAATTTACACATATAATGTAATCCTAATCCAGATTCCAACAACATTCTTCAAAGAGATGGAAAAAACTATTACAAACTTTATATAGAAAGAAAAGAGACCCAGGATAAGCAAAGCAATGCTTAAAAAAAAGAATAACGTTGGAAACCTCTCACTCCCCAACTTCAAAATTTATTACATGGCTACAGTGTCCAGAGAAAAAGAGGAAGACCCCTAACGAGATGGATTGGCCAAGTGGCATCATTGATGAACTCAAGTGTGGCAGCGGTAGTGAGGTTGGCCCAGGATAGGACATTGTTTCGTTCTGCTGCACATGGGCTCTCTATGAGTCAGTTCCGACTGGATGGCACCTGACAACAACAACAACAGTGGCCAAAACAGATACATTGATCAATAGAACAGAATCAAGAATCCGGAAATTAACCCATCCACATACAGCCAACTGATTTTTTACAAACTACCTAAATATATCACATGGGGAGGTGATAGTCTTTTCAACAGATGGTACTGGCAGAATTGGAAAGCGATATGCAAAAGATTGAGCAAGACCTTCACCTCACACCTTATATAAAACCCAACTCAGGATGGATTAAAGACCTAAATGTGAAAACCAAAATTATGAAAGCCATCAATGAAAATATTGAGACAAAAGTGAGGGCAATAATTCAGGGCATATACAGACTACCAAACATTTTGAAAATTACACAAACAAAAGTAGACAAAATAGATGATAGGGACATACTAAAAATTAAAAACTTACGGTATCAAAAGATTTCACCAAAAGAGTAAAAAGGGAACCCACAGATTGGGAAAAAATCTTTTGCAATGACACATCAGACAAGGGACTCATTTCTAAAATATATAGGAAACTACAACACCTCTATAAGAAAAAGACAAATAA